>NC_042968.1:2139132-2439132 GCF_901001165.1 Salmo trutta | reverse complement strand
CACCACTTACATTTCCAGTTTCCACTCTGGTCCAATGGACTGTGATAATGTCCTTCTATCTCTATTATTATGACAGACAGGGTCAGGCATAGTGCTATATTCTGCTACAACTCACCAGAGCTCTGTGTACAGGTACAGTGTCATATCATTCACACTGTGTCACCTCACACTGTGTCTTTAGCATATGCATCAGATGCATATCAACCTGCAAGGTGTGCAAACATGCTTGATAAATAAACACTTGACAAATAGTGAATAAACTATTGTAAAGGATTACAATTATTAAGAAATATTTGTGAAAAAATGTTAAATAAAAATAACAATAGTTATTTGTTTAGACAGTCAAGCATATCTTTTGTATAATTCAACAAATTCCAAGAAAAAATGTAGGCCAAAGCCTATTATCGTTTCCCTTACAATAAAAACATTACAGTGTAATCCATTTGTTCAACTTTTCTTTGTAGATTAAATTAGTAATACAATTATAGTAATTCATAAAGTCCAGTTACAGCTTCTTTTGATAAAGTAGAAACAAAAAAGATGATCATTATAATATAATAACCGTTCAGGTCTAACTATTTGTTGTATTCCTAAACTAAAGCACCAGCAACCCCAAAAACATTTTTTGTAAAGTATTCATTGCATAAAGAAATATTAGTGGAAATACATTTATGACAAGAAATAAAAACTGTCATTAGTTGATTGTATCGAACTGTAACGGGTGTCATTGGGTAGAGAGGACCAAGGCGCAGCGGGTTGCATGTTCATCATTATATTTTATTAAATAAATGTGAACACAGAAAAACAAGAAAACAAAGAACGACAGTTTCACAGGCTAATACTCACAGCAGTGCGAAATACAACTACCCACAAACTACAAACAAAACACATACCTATATATAGGACTCTCAATCAGAGGCAACTAAAAACACCTGCCTCCAATTGAGAGTCCAACATCCAATTACCTAGACATAGAAATACAAATAACTAGAATGAACCTAGAAATACAAAACATAGAACATAAACCAAAACTCAGAAATAATAAATCAAACACCCCTACAATATACATAACCCCCGAACCACATGAAACAAATACCCTCTGCCACATCCTGACCAACCTACAAATACAAATAACCCCTATACTGGTCAGGATGTGACAGTACCCCCCCCCCCCCACGGTGCAGACCCCGGATGCACCTAAAAAATAAAAAAAATAAAAAAAAACCCTAACTAAAGGGAGGGAAGGGAGGGTGGCTGCCGTCAACGATGGCACCTGTGCTACACCCCCCTCCCCAACCCACCTATACTGGAGGTGGCTTTGATTCTGACCTACTGTCCTCCAGACTGTAGGCAGAGTCTCTTGTCTCCGGACCGTAGGCAGACTCACTCAGTTCTGGGTTGTAAGCAGACTCACACAATTCAAAGTTATTGTAAACCTCATTCTGATCAGGGTCGCAGGCAGACTCACTCGGTTCCGGGTCGCAGGCAGACTCACTCGGTTCCAGGTCGCAGGCAGACTCACTCGGTTCTGTACAGTGGGCCATCTCCTTTGGTTCCGAACTGTAGACCGTCTCACTCGGTTCTGCACAGTGGGCCATCTCCCTCGGTTCCAAACTGTAGGCCATCTCACTGGGTTCCGGGCTAAATACTCTTACCGGATACTCATGACGGGGTACTGTTGTCAGATACTCTGGACGGGGTACTGTCGTCGGATACTCTGGACGGGGCACTGTCGCCGGATACTCTGGACGGGGCACTGTCGCCGGATACTCTGGACGGGGCACTGTCGCCGGATACTCTGGACGGGGCACTGTCGCCGGATACTCTGGACGGGGCACTGTCGCCGGATACTCTGGACGGGGCACTGTCGCCGGATACTCTGGACGGGGCACTGTCGCCGGATACTCTGGACGGGGCACTGTCGCCGGATACTCTGGACGGGGCACTGTCGCCGGATACTCTGGACGGGGCACTGTCGCCGGATACTCTGGACGGGGCACTGTCGCCGGATACTCTGGACTGGACACTGTTGCCGGATACTCTGGACTGAGCTGACGCACTGGAAGCCTGATGCGTGGTGCTGGTACTGGAAGTGCCAGTTTGGGGACACGCACCCCCGGGCTAGTGCGGGGAGTGGGGACAGGCTCAGTTGGACTGGGCTGACTCACTGGAAGCTTGATGCGTGGTGCTGGTACTGGACGTGCCAGCCTGGAGACACGCACCTCTGGGCTAATGCGTGGTGCGGGAAACACTGGACCGTAAAGGCATACTGGCGGTCTCGAGTGCAGGACTGGTATCACCCGTACTGGCTGGATGCCCACTTTCCCCTGGCACATGTGGGGCACTGGTACTGCGCATATCGGCCTGAAAATACCCGGCCTCGCCACTGCACCCATCACCCCAAAGCACGGGACCTGTCCAGTCATATGTTGCCCAAAAAAGGTACGGGGATTTGGCCTGGGGCTCAATCCTCGCCCAGCCAAACTACCCGTGTGCCCCCCCCAAAAAAAAATCTTGGGGCTGCCTCTCGGGCTCCCTTACCTCCTCCATAGCCCTGGAAATGCTTATCCTCAGTTCTGCCCATGTCTCACAATAGTCCATCCATTGCTCCCTCCTCCGCTGCTTGGTCCATTTTTGGTGGGTAGTTCTGTAACGGGTGTCGTTGGGTAGAGAGGACCAAGGCGCAGCGGGTTGCATGTTCATCATTATATTTTATAAAATAAATGTGAACACAGAAAAACAAGAAAACAAAGAACGACAGACCGACAGTTTCACAGGCTAATACTCACATCAGTGCGAAATACAACTACCCACAAACTACAAACAAAACACATACCTATATATAGGACTTTCAATCAGAGGCAACTAAAAACGCCTGCCTCCAATTGAGAGTCCAACACCCAATTACCTAGACATAGAAATACAAAGAACTAGAATGAACCTAGAAATACAAAACATAGAACATAAACCAAAACCCTGCTGCCTTGGCAGCCTGCTTGGTGGCTGTAGCTTCATTCTTGGTGTTCATGTGGTTCTCGGGAAACTCAAATGCTAGATCCATGAAGAAATCTCTACTGCTCTTGTTTATAGCATTCATGTCGAGTACGTTGTAGAACACCACAACAGGCCAGCGGCGAGTACCTCCTTTTACAGAGTACAGTGTCATGACGTTGGCCTGAGGGGGGAGGTTTATGACCCCCATAAATACCTTTCCCCTTTTTCCTCTCTCTACTCTACCGATGTGACTATTGAAAATCCCTTTGTTAACATTGAGAGAGAGTCTGGTGACATCAAAAGATGGCAAATGGAACCATATTTCGGTAATCCGACCAGTTGAAAATATGTGTTGGGACTTAAAGACCTAGTAATCTTTTACATCTGTAGCAGTCAATATTTAACTTCAATGGGCTAGGTTGGACGTTTGCGTCCCACCCTAGTCAACAGCCAGTGGAATCGCGTGGTGCGAAATACAAATACCTCAAAAATGTTATAACTTCAATTTCTCAAACATATGAGTATTTTACACCATTTTAAAGACAAGACTCTCGTTAATCTAACCACATTGTCCGATTTCAAAAAGGCTTTACAGCGAAAGCAAAACATTAGATTATGTCAGGAGAGTACCCTGCCAAAAATAATCACACAGCCATTTTCAAAGCAAGCATATATGTCAGAAAAACCAAAACCACAGCTAAATGCAGCACTAACCTTTGATGATCTTCATCAGATGACACTCCTAGGACATTATACAATACATGCATGTTTTGTTCAATCAAGTTCATATTTATATCAAAACCAGCTTTTTACATTAGCATGTGATGTTCAGAACTAGCATACCCACCTCAAACTTCTGGTGAATTTACTAAATTACTCATGATAAACGTTCACAAAAAAACATAACTATTTTAAGAATTATAGATACAAAACTCCTTTATGCAATCGCGGTGTCCGATTACAAAATAGCTTTTCGGTGAAAGCACATTTTGCAATATTCTGAGTACATAGCCCGGCCATCACGGTTAACTAATTTGACACCCACCAAGTTTGGCCCTCACCAAACTCAGATTTACTATAAAAAAAATTGGATTACCTTTGCTGTTCTTCATTAGAATGCACTCCCACGACATCTACTTCAACAACAAATGTTGTTTTGGTTCCAAATAATCCATAGTTATATTCAAATACCTCCGCTTTGTTCGTGCGTTCAGGTCAGTATCCGAAGGGTGACGTGCTAGCGCATTTTGTGACCAAATTTTTTCAAAATATTCCATTACTGTACTTCGAAGCATGTCAAACGCTGTTTAAAATCAATTTTTATGCTATTTTTCTCGTAAAATAGCGATAATATTCCAACCGGGCGACGTTGTATTCATTCAAAGGCTGAAAGAAAAAAATAGAGAATTCTCTTGAACGCGCATCTCCACTGTCACCACTCACAAACAGAGCTGCTGTACTTAGCCCAGAGACTACAGACACCCCATTACACTTTCTAGCGCCTTCTGAGAGCCAATAGAAGCCTTAGAAAATGTCACGTTACAGCAGAGATGCTGTATTTTCGATAGAGATGCCACAGAAGGAGAACAAATTGTCAGACAGGGCACTTCCTGTACAGAATCTTCTCAGGTTTTGGCCTGCCAAATGAGTTCTGTTATACTCACAGACACCATTCAAACAGTTTTAGAAACTTTAGAGTGTTTTCTATCCAAATCTACTATTATATGCATATTCTCGTTTCTGGGCAAGAGAAGTAACCAGTTTAAATCGGGTACGTTTCTTATCCGGCCGTGCAAATACTGCCCCCTAGCCCCAACAGGTTAACTTCTTATGGCCAACATCTGGTGAAATTAAAGAGCGTGAAATTCAAACTACAGAATTATAAATATTTAACTTTCATAAAATCATAATTGTAATACATCAAAATAAAGCTGAACTTCTGTGTCAGATTTCAAAAAGGCTTTACCGTGAAAACACACCATGCGATTATCTGAGGACAGCGCCCCGCATACAAAAGCATGAAAAACATATTTCAACCAGGCAGGTGCGCCACGAAAGTCAGAAATAGCGACATAATAAATGCTTTACCTTTGATGATCTTCTTTTGTGTGCACTCCAAAAGGTCCCAGATACATCACAAATGGGCCTTTTGTTCCATAATGTCCTTCTTTATATCCATAAAAACTCAGTTTAGTAATCCACCGAGATTCCCTCCTTCAAAATGCATACAAAATGAATCCCAAACATTACTATTAAACTTTTCCAAACAAGTCAAACAACATTTAAAATAAAACCTTAGGTACCTTAATACGTAAATAAATGATAACATTTAAGACGGAGAATTATTATTGTCTTTAACGGAGAAAAATACCAAAGAACGCGCTCCCTTCCACTCGCTTGGAAACACTACAGCCACCTAGAAAAACTACAATTTCTGGCTACTTTTTCCAAAAACCAGCATGAAACTCTTTCTAAAGACTGTTGACATCTAGTGGAAGCCCTAGGAACGGATTTCGACTTATAATAAAAGTGACAGCCTTTGAAAACAGTGGTAAACTGAAATTACATCTTTTTGGGGATGGTTTGTCCTTGGGGTTTTGCCTGCCATATCAGTTCTGTTATACTTACAGACATACTTTTAACAGTTTTAGAAACTTTAGAGTGTGTTCTATCCAAATCCTAGCTTCTGGGCCTGAGTAACGGGCAGTTTACTTTGAGCACGCATTTCATGAAAATACTGCCCCCAACCCAAGAGAGGTTAATGCTTGTTAGTGCTAGTTTGACCACCACAAGGCATCTTTGAGAAGCCTTTTACTGTTTTTTAATATTGGCTGTACTAGAGAATTTAAAACCTTTTTGATTTTAAGAAATGTACCTTAAGTAACTTCATTAATATTATGGTGTTTCTATTCCAAGAAAAACCAAACCCTCAGTGTTTCTGTTAGGAAAACACGGAGCTGTAAAACGTGGCCAGTCGGGATTAGGCTACTAAGTGACTGCGAGTGAAAAGCAAAATAATCACAACATTTCCACACCCTAATTGTAGGCTAACCAATACCCAAACGGAGATTCAGTGAAAATAAAAATCTCATTGATTTATCAAGACCAGTCCCTATGCTTGTCTCAGAGCAGTGTGAAAAGGTGCTAAAATAGTTGACCACACCCGGTAAGGCTATTGCTTCAAATCCTATTACAACAAATGGATGACTTTGGGTATTCAAGTAAGCAACAATTTGTTGCTTTCATCAGCCTACTTTATTCCAATAGTTCTGTAATTCAGTGATATTTATTCCCATAGTAATTCATCATGGATCCACCCAGATGTGGTTAGAAAACAATGCATTAGGTGGACTCGGTAAGAGTCTATTGTCCTGCTGATAGCCCATCCAGGGTGCATGGCTTCTTTTGTATTCCTAATATAACTCCAGCACAGAGAAGAGAAAGGAGCCTTGAATAATTAAACATGTCAGTAAAATACTGTTAGACTTGGGGATTATGGTCACGGACAGTTCTATTCACCTGTGTTACGCCAAACGCGAAAGCCCAGGAAAATGAACAGGTACAGTAGGCTACAATACTGTAAAGTAGGCCTAATAATGCTAAAAATAATGCTTAAATTAATCGACAGCTGGTCTTTACTGTATGCTGCACATTTTTACATTGTATTTTATTTCCAGCGAGACTATTCAAGCCATCGACTCACTGATGGATGAAGATGATGAGCAATCGGCAAAGGCAATCTGGAATCTGCTAGCATCACAGTACAACATCAACATCGCTCTAATCACAGTCAAAAGACAGTTGAAGAAACTTGAGTGGACTTATGGAAAGGCTCTGTAAGACATTTTATATACACTGCTCAAAAAAATAAAGCGAACACTTAAACAACACAATGTAACTCCAAGTCAATCACACTTCTGTGAAATCAAACTGTCCACTTAGGAAGCAACACTGATTGACAATACATTTCACATGCTGTTGTGCAAATGGAATAGACAACAGGTGGAAATTATAGGCAATTAGCAAGACACCCCCAATAAAGGAGTGGTTCTGCAGGTGGTGACCACAGACCACTTCTCAGTTCCTATGCTTCCTGGGTGATGTTTTGGTCACTTTTGAATGCTGGCGGTGCTTTCACTCTAGTGGTAGCATGAGACGGAGTCTAGAACCTACACAAGTGGCTCAGGTAGTGCAGCTCATCCAGGATGGCACATCAATGCGAGCTGTGGCAAGAAGGTTTGCTGTGTCTGTCAGCGTAGTGTCCAGAGCATGGAAGCGCTACCAGGAGACAGGCCAGTACATCAGGAGACATGGAGGAGGCCGTAGGAGGGCAACAACCCAGCAGCAGGACCGCTACCTCCGCCTTTGTGCAAGGAGGAGCACTGCCAGAGCCCTGCAAAATGACCTCCAGCAGGCCACAAATGTGCATGTGTCTGCTCAAACGGTCAGAAACATACTCCATGAGGGTGGTATGAGGGCCCGACGACCACAGGTGGGGGTTGTGCTTACAGCCTAACACCGTGCAGGACGTTTGGCATTTGCCAGAGAACACCAAGAGTGGCAAATTTGCCACTGGCGCCCTGTGCTCTTCACAGATGAAAGCAGGTTCACACTGAGCACATGTGACAGACGTGACAGAGTCTGGAGACGCCGTGGAGAACGTTCTGCTGCCTGCAACATCCTCCAGCATGACCGGTTTGGCGGTGGGTCAGTCATGGTGTGGGGTGGCATTTCTTTGGGGGGCTGCACAGCCCTCCATGTGCTTGCCAGAGGTAGCCTGACTGCCATTAGGTACCGAGATGAGATCCTCAGACCCCTTGTGAGACCATATGCTGGTGCGGTTGGCCCTGGGTTCCTCCTAATGCAAGACAATGCTAGACCTCATGTGGCTGGAGTGTGTCAGCAGTTCCTGTAAGAGGAAGGCATTGATGCTATGGACTGGCCCGCCTGTTCCCCAGACCTGAATCCAATTGAGCACATCTGGGACATCATGTCTCGCTCCATCCACCAATGCCACGTTGCACCACAAACTGTCCAGGAGTTGGCGGATGCTTTAGTCCAGGTCTGGGATGAGATCCCTCAGGAGACCATCCGCCACCTCATCAGGAGCATGCCCAGGCATTGTAGGGAGGTCATACAGGCACATGGAGGCCACACACACTACTGAGCCTCATTTTGACTTGTTTTAAGGACATTACATCAAAGTTGGATCAGCCTGTAGTGTGGTTTTCCACTTTAATTTTGAGTGTGATTCCAAATCCAGTGTCACAGAAATCTTCGTCGTCAGACGATATAGCGAAATCATCGTCGGAGAACGTGGACCAATACGCAGAGAAGTTGGTGCTCATCATCTTAATTTATTAAATGAATGTGAACACGGAGAAAAAACAAGAAAACGAATAAAGACTAATGACAGTTTTACAGGCAGAATAAACGCAGTGCAAAATACAAATACCCACACCCTACCAAACAAACACTCACCTACTTATAGGACTCCCAATCAGAGGCAACTAGAAACACCTGCCTCCAATTGAGAGTCCAGCACCCAAAACTACACATAGAAAAACAAACCCTAGAACCTATACCAAAACTAACAGACCCCACTACACCACACACAAAACCCCACAATACAAAACAAATATACCTCTGCCACGTCCTGACCAAATATAATACAAATAATACCTAAATATTTATCAGGACGTGACATTACCCCCCCTAAAGGTGCATACACCGAATGCACCAACATAAAGAAAACCCAGTACAAAAATAAACCCCCTAAACTAAAGGGAGGGAAGGGAGGGTGGCTGCCGTCATCGACGGCACTGTGCTACACCCCCCCCTCCCTCCCCAACCCACCTATATTGGAGGTGGCTCCGGTTCTGGCCTACTGCCCTCCAGACCATAGACAGACTGCTTGGCTTTGGACAGTAGGCAGACTCCTTCGGTTCCAGGCGTAGGCCGACTCCTTCTGGCAGCTCCTGACTAGTGGGCGGCTCTGGCGACTCCTGACTGGCGGGCGGCTCTGGCGACTCCTGACTGGCGGGCGGCTCTGGCGACTCCTGACTGGCGGGCGGCTCTGGCGACTCCTGACTGGCGGGCGGCTCTGGCGACTCCTGACTGGCGGGCGGCTCTGACGACTCAAGACTGGCGGGCGGCTCTGGCGACTCCTGACTGGCGGCCGGCTCTGGCGACTCCTGACTGGCGGCCGGCTCTGGCGACTCCTGACTGGCGGGCGGCTCTGGCGACTCCTGACTGGCGGGCGGCTCTGGCGTCTCCTGACTGGCGGGCGGCTCTGGCAGCTCCTGACTGGCGGGCGGCTCTGGCGACTCCTGACTGGCAGGCGGTTCTGGCGGCACCAGACTGGCGAGGTTGGGCTGACGCACTAGATGCCTGATGCGTGGGGCTGGTACAGTATGTGCCAGTCTGGGCACACGCACCTTAGGGCTAGTGCGGGGAGCGGGAACAGGCCGAGTCAGACTGGGCTGACGCACCTCAAGGCTTGTGCGTGTAGCAGGAAACACTGGACCGTAGAGGCGCACTGGCGGTCTTGAGCACAGGACTGACATCACCCCTAATGGCTGGATGCCCACTTTCCCCTGGCACATGCGGGGCGCTGGTACTGCGCGTACTGGCCTAAAAATGCTCGGCCTCGCCACCGTACCCATCACCCCAAAGCACGGGACCTGTCCAGTTTGTCTCTGCCTAAACAGGGTACGGGGAGCTGGCATGGGGATCCATCCTCGCCCCGCCAAACTGCCCTTGTGCCCCCCCCAAAAAAAATCTTGGGGCTGCCTCTCGGGCTCCCTTACCAGCCGTGTTCCCCAGTCCTTGCCAGAATTCCTCCGCTGCTTGGTCCTATTGTGGTGGGTAGTTCTGTCACAGAAATCTTCGTCGTCAGACGATATAGTGAAATCATCGTCGGAGAACGTGGACCAATACGCAGATGAGTTAGTGCTCATCATCTTAATTTATTAAATGAAAGTGAACACGGAGAAAAAACAAGAAAACGAATAAAGACTAATGACAGTTTTACAGGCAGAATAAACGCAGTGCAAAATACAAATACCCACACCCTACCAAACAAACACTCACCTACTTATAGGACTCCCAATCAGAGGCAACTAGAAACACCTGCCTCCAATTGAGAGTCCAGCACCCAAAACTACACATAGAAAAACAAACCTAGAACCTATACCAAAACTAACACACCCCACTACACCACACACAAATCCCCACAATACAAAACAAATATGCCACGTCTTGACTAAATATAATACAAATAATACCTAAATATTGATCAGGATGTGACATCAAGACCTCCATGGGTTGATAAATTGGATTTCCATTGATTATTTTTGTGTGATTTTGTTGTCAGCACATTCAACTATGTAAAGAAAAAAGTATTTAATAAGATTATTTCATTCATTCAGATCTAGGATGTGTTATTTTAGTGTTCCCTTTATTTTTTTGAGCAGTGTATATACAGTGAGGGGGAAAAAGTACTTGATCCCCTGCTGATTTTGTACATTTGCCCACTGACAAAGAAATGATCAGTCTATAATTTTAATGGTAGGTTTATTTGAACAGTGAGACAGAATAACAACAAAAAAAATCCACAGATCTGAGGAGGAAATGGAGAGCGATAGACTTTGACTTTAGATGCCCTTTATTGAATTTGCAAACGGACACTGTCAATAAATCTAAAACAAAAAGTTGAATACATGAGATGCTTAACCATTGAAATGTCACCGCAACTTTAAGCAGGATATCAAACTGTCACCACAGCTAAACATATAAAATATAATAATAACATCATTGACAAGGTTAAATGCTTTCTCTTTATATAAAGATACCAGCACAGCAAATGTAGGCTACTCCCACCTGTCATTGGTGAAATGACCAAATATAGTCTTCCAAACTGTAGATTGTATAATATAGACTTCAACCCTCCCACACAATAGGCTGTTTCAATCTTTATGGCCACAGAAACACACTTGGCAGTGTTTACATGACAACTTGACAATGAAGTTAATTTTGTCAGTTGTGTCATTTCCCTCTGAAACATGTTTTACTAAATGCTTTCTCACAAGCTTTCTGTTCTGTACAAAGTGGTTTTTGTGAGCCATTTATTGCGTAACACAGGGAGGGCGAGAATGTGAAACAGCGGTCAAATTCACACTATATACACACTACTTTATTCAGACAGTGAAGAATTAGATGCGTTTTGCTTCATCATCAAACCTTTTGCTCTTTACTGAAAGTTCTCTATCTTTAAATGTGATTTCTGACATGCCCAGATTTTGGGGGATTGTATCAACAGTGGGCTAATGAACAAAATTCTAAAATATAGTTTTGAGTAAAATAGCCCTTCAAGAGACTGCTTGCAAAGCACCCATTTCTCTGTCCCGGTGCCCTTGAACTGAACGTGTGCAAGTTCAAACAGACTAGCTTACGTAACACATGCAGGCATTACTTGGTAGTACACTCGTGTCACGTCTACCAAATAGAACCTGACAAGACACCTCTGTACCACTGAAGTGGGAATAGTGGGATAACAGTCATTTTCCATTTTTAATGCTTCATAAATATTCACCAGACAGTTCATGAATTAGTTACTGCATATTTATAGTGAGTAAAATATCAATTAACATATCAGTCAAACCTTTGTGAGATTTCCAACTGATGGTGTGGTAAGAGAGAATAATCATTCCCTCTTTGGTCCTTAAGTCATGCTCCGGACTTTCACGATGGCACTCAAAATTAACCATTTCCATTCCTTTCAACAATGCATTATTTATATATCAGCTCATTAATTACTCACACCTTTAAGACGAGGACTGTGGAATTGGCATGGAAAGAGGTACTGTGCCTGGGTCCTGGATGCAATCATCTTGATTTCCAGTCAAAGCATGTGGGAGGAAAGAGATGTGTGAGGGAGTTAATCGCAGGGTTCCTGAGGGAAGAGGTTATGTGGGTAAATTATAAATGTGAGTGGCAGACAGTCAGGCTGCGTCGCTAAGAGGGCTTATGGGGTGTCTCTATTCTTTATCAAGGGCCCTGCTCCTGACCAGTCCCATGACATAAACAGTGCATGCCACAACTAGAAAATAAACTATGCCCTCTTTGGTGTGAAGTTCCAATACGGTGATTGGAATTATTTTGTTTTTCCTACCTCAGTGATGGAGCCATTGAAGTAATGCACAGGTACATGAGTACATTGCTCACATGAAAATCATTATAAAGACCAGCCAAAATATCACAAAATGTCATAAGGGTGATTGAGTTATGTAGCATAGGAAATACGTCAAGCGATTTGACAGTTACCTCGAATAAAGTAACTTTTTATAGTTCTGTCACAAAGCAACACCAATGGTTCCCACAAGACTACAATGACAGAGCACATCAGTTTCCTCTACACATTTCTAGTGTGACTAAGTTCAACCTCGCCACTAAATTCCTGGGAACTGTGAATGTTACGGTGAAGGTTTTAGGTAGTGCCTTGATTGCAGTCATCCTGCCCAATCCTTTCATTTTACACAATTCCTCCAAAATTCCCAAAGGACAAAGCTAAATAAAAACTTTACGTACTCCATGTGTGTTACATTTTTTCATAGAAGTAGGTCTGTTATTTGGGTATAATGATGTAAGAAAAGTCCGAATTAACTAAGGTGGCCAACACAGCCTCACATGATTTGTTTGTACAGTTTTCACTGATGGATAACTTATGATTTGCTAGCCATTTTCTTACAGAATCATTGCCATATGAGGGAATGTTAAGTGAATGCGTCTTGAAGGACATAATAATGATCTTCCATAAGACATTCTTAGTGTTAGGCTGACCTTGTTCTTGCAAGTCATAGGCCTAGTGACACAATATCTAAGGTACAGTAACCCTTGATGTGAAAAAACAACTTACAATGCATGCTCAAGCCCTATTGTGAAAGAATGACACATTGTAAATATGCAAAAGATATGTGTGTTAGAGTGTAGTGTGTGGGTGACATTTATCCAACATTTTTCCATTAGAAAATATATTCAATGAGATGAGTCCTAGTCATTTTGCGCAACGTAGCAATGCCCACTTCCACTCAACTTCCTACCCGATACATAGCTTCCTTTCCTGATCGCGTCGTCAGCCTGATTGTAGCCATACTAGCCTCGAAGTTGCTCGTTTTGTCATTAATATACTGAGGTAATCAGTATATTAATCTAATCATATTTCTATCGCGTTTTTTTATCATTGTTATTGAAAATTGTGTTTATCCGTTCAGCTAGGGATTTTTGTAATTCGATTATTGTGTTCTGTGTCTTTTTTGTCTCTTAGCTAGCTAATTATAAATGTGCTAACTAGTAAGGTGGCTAGCAATTAGCCAACGTCCCCTCCCTTACCAACCATGGCACTGTATTACACAAGGTGCTCGCAGGAGTGGCCAAAGATAACAGTGACGGATGTGCATCGTCTGGCCAAGACAAGCAGCAAAGCATTGACCTCCAAGTTGGAAAAAGGATTCAAACTTTGTACCCAGTTACTTTTTCAACTATGAAGGTAAGTGTAGCCAAGTTTCTATCAGACCAGACAAGGGCGTTTACTCAAAGCTGTAACATAGTTTACATAGCCTTTTACAGTAGCTAGCTAACATTATGATTGCTCACTCTTTTTTATTCAAAACAGTTTCGATCAGGGAAAAAGTGACAGAAGAGATGAGCATAAGGGCTTGCTGCTACAGGTCCATGAGGAAAAATGAGAAACCACACAGTTTGAGAATAGAGTGAAATGTCAGCTGTTTGTGACAGACTACATGCCGGTAACACAGTCTAGTCTTAGACTAAGAAGTTCCTGTCAATGGAGACCTGCATTAAGAGGCATTGCTTAGTCTAGGACTAGGCTTAACCTATGTCTATGAAACCATTCTTAGCGTAACAATTGTTCAGCCGTCTTCCTTGCTGTTTCTGTAAGCTCTGTTAAGTTGGACGCATTAAACAAATTTTAAACAAGGGCATATACCCTTAATAGAAAAGTTTAAACCTGTATTGCTGTAATGAATTTAGTGGCTGTTGCATGTTGCGCCAGTCACTTCTGTTTAACCTGTTATGGCTAGGGGGCAGTATTTTCACGGCCGGATAAAAAACCTACCCGATTTAATCTGATTATTACTCCTGCCCAGAACCTAGAATATGCATATAATTATTAGCTTTGGATAGAAAACACTCCAAAGTTTCTAAAACTGTTTGAATGGTGTCTGTGAGTATAACAGAACTCATTTGGCATGCCAAAATCTGAGAAGATTCTGTACAGGAAGTACCCTGTCTGACCATTTCTTGCCCTTCTTGATTATCTCTATCCATTACAGAGGATCTCTGCTGTTACGTGACACTTCCTACGGCTCCCATGGGATCTCAGAAGGGGGCAAAAAGCTGAATCGTGGCTTTGCAGGCTCTGGCTGAAAAACATTAGCGCGTTTGGAT
This sequence comes from Salmo trutta, assembly GCF_901001165.1. Classification (NCBI taxonomy): domain Eukaryota; kingdom Metazoa; phylum Chordata; class Actinopteri; order Salmoniformes; family Salmonidae; genus Salmo; species Salmo trutta. The sequence continues at coordinate 2,424,672 of NC_042968.1, read as the reverse complement.
AGTGGCCAGTAACAGCACTATGAGACTCAGGCTCGTGCATGAGAGGATAGCATGCTTTTATTTTCTCTCTCTTTGTACGTTTACACGCTTTCCCGGTCGGAATATTATCGCTTTTTTACAAGAAAAATGGCATAGAAATGGATTTTAAACAGCGGTTGACATGCTTCGAAGTACGTTAATGAAATATTTAGAAATCTTTTGTCACGAAATGCGCCATGCTCGTGACCCTTATTTACACTTCGGATAGTGTCTTGAAAGCATGAACAAAACGCCGCCGTTTGGATATAACAATGGAGTATTTTGGACCAAACCAACATTTGTTATTGAAGTAGAAGTCCTGGGAGTGCATTCTGATGAAGAACACCAAAGGTAATCAAACTTTTCTAATAGTAAATCGGAGTTTGGTGAAGGCTAAACTTGGTGGGTGTCTAAATAGCTAACCCTGTGATGCCGGGCTATCTACTGAGAATATTGCAAAATGTGCTTTCACCGAAAAGCTATTTTAAAATCGGACATATCGAGTGCATAGAGGAGTTCTGTATCTATAATTCTTAAAATAATTGTTCTGCTTTTTGTGAACGTTTATCGTGAGTAATTTAGTAAATTGTTAGTAAATTCGCCGGAAGTTTGCGGGGGGTATGCTAGTTCTGAACGTCACATGCTACTGTAAAAAGCTGTTTTTTGATATAAATATGAACTTGATTGAACAAAACATGCATGTATTGTAAAACATAATGTCCTAGGGTTGTCATCTGATGAAGATCATCAAAGGTTAGTGCTGCATTTAGCTGTCTTATGGGTTTTTGTGACATTATATGCTAGCTTGAAAAATGGGTGTCTGATTATTTCTGGCTGGGTACTCTGCTGACATAATCTAATGTTTTGCTTTCACTGTAAAGTCTTTTTGAAATTGGTCAGTGTGGTTAGATTAACGAGAGTCTTGTCTTTAAAATGCTGTAAAATAGTCATATGTTTGAGAAATTGAAGTAATAGCATTTCTAAGGTATTTGAATAACGCACCACAGGATTCTACTGGCTGTTACGTAGGTGGGACGATTTCGTCCCGCCGGCCCTAGAAAGGTTAAAATCTATTTTTATGCGATTTTTCTCGTAAAAAAGCGATAATATTCCGACCGGGAGACGTCCTTTCCATTCAAAGACTCAAAATCTAAAATGGACTCTTCACGTGCACGCCCGTCTCATTGTTCTCAGATCGACCACTTACCAAATGCGCTACTGTTTTTCAGCCATGGGCTGCAAAGTCATAATTCAACAATCTGGCGCCTTCTGGGAGCCTATGGGAGCCTCAGAAAGTGTCACGTTACAGCAGAGATCCTTTGTTTTCAATAAAGAGAGTGTAGAAGGCCAAGAAATGGTCAGAGAGGGCACTTCCTGTACAGAATCTTCTCAGGTTTTGCCTGCCATGTGAGTTCTGTTATACTCACAGACACCATTCAAACAGTTTTAGAAACGTTAGGGTGTTTTCTATCCAAATCAAACAATTATATGCATATTCTAGCTTCTGGGCAGTAGTAATAACCAGATTAAATCGGGTACGTTTTTTATCCGGATGTGAAAATACTGCCCCCTACCCTAGAGAGGTTAACGAGAGTCTTGTCTTTAAAATGGTGTAAAATAGTCATATGTTTGAGAAATTGAAGTAATAGCATTTCTAAGGTATTTGAATATCGCGCCATGGGATTCCACTGGCTGTTGAGTAGGTGGGATGATTTCGTCCCACATACCCTAGAAAGGTTAATGGTCATGACACATGTTGAGTGATTTTATATTATAATCATTTTCTTTTTATATCCCCACATGTTGTACTGAAGCCCTCTGTGCCCACAGAGGCCGAGCAGCAGTGGCATAAGCCAAGGACTATGGTATGTTTTAAAAGCTATACAACATATCAAAATCTTATGGTTATAATCACATCATAATGCTAAGAATGTATTTAATGAAAACTTGAATCGTCTCATGATTAGATTTAGAACTGTGCCCTTGTACTGTCTTTTTACAAGGTCTGAAACCTGGGCCCATAGGCAAAATGACCATCACCAAGCCCACCAAAAAGCGCATGGCAGAAGGAGGGATTAGGTGAGTATTCCCTAATTGCCAGTATAGTAGGTAGTAGCTGGTCATGTCCTATTTCACTTTTACTATATAAAATTATACCATTTCTGGTGGTTTCAAGTACATTGATTGGCAGCAGCTGCTTTGCTTTGCAGAAGTACACTATACAGCACCCTTCTTGGACCGCTCCCTTACTTTTCAGTTCTCCAGATAGAAGAGGAATACAAGAACTTTGACCCTCAATCCAAGCCATTGATCTGCAGCATGGGGATGTGTGCTGAAAAGCTTTTAGTCGATTCCCACTTTGGAAAGGTGCAGGTGGGGAGCCTCCTGTCTTACCAGCAGCCTCCAATCACAACACGATACATAGTTCACCATAAGGAGACACCACCATTCCCTTCACTGCCCCTAGATGGCTACAGACTGGAGAGCAACTTCAAGGCTACACGTTTGTGCTCAGTGAAGAAGACCAGCTTCACATAGTCTCTTCAGGTGAGCTTCGCAACAGCCCATTAAATAGAGGAAGCTACTAGAGAATAGTGTGCTGTCCCTGACTGGCAGATCCCCCGGAAACCAAGACTGACCTCATCATGGTTCCGAGAGGCTTTTCCATGTGAGATGGCTGACATTTGCAGGAAATGTAGCTGAAATTATCCTCAAAAGCACAGCACCAACAGCTGACATGAAGAGGGGACTGGAGTTGGAGATGGAAGCAGCCAGTGACTAATGCAAGATGCAGAATATCAACCTCACCCTGTGGCCTCATTATACATCCTGACATCCCGTGGCTTGCCTCTTCTCCTGTTGGCCTGGTCTACGACCCTATCGAGCATCAACCTTTTGGCCTAGTTGAGATTAAGAACCTGAACGTAAAGGGTTTTGTGGATTGCAAGTACGTTCACATGCATAATGGTGAACCTTCCCTAAAGAGGAAGCATTCCTACTACTAGCAAGTTTAAGGTCAGCTCTGCTTCACTGGGTTGGAGTGGTGTGACTTGTTGTCTTTGTGCATGAGGACATTCTGGTAAAGAGAATACATAGAGACCCAGTGATGTTCTCACTAATTAAAGAGAAGGGTGACTGGTACTACTTACTACTACTACATGCAAAAGTTCTTAGGCCGGAAAGACTAAATAACAACAGACAGGTTCTTATTTCAAATTATGTAAAAGAAACAAATCAACAACTGTCTGTGCAATGAATTAATTATTAAAAATGTTGTAACTGTTAAACTCTTTACAACATTTTGTGTTTGGAGTGTAAGCTATAACTGCACAGGACGAGACCCAGATGCAGACACAGGAGGCAGATGGATAGAGTTTGATATTTATTAAAACACTAGGGTCAGGCAATAGGCAGGACGAGAACAGGCAGAAGTTAATTAACCAGGTCAGAGTTTAAAAGGTACAGGGGGGTAGGCTGGCTCAAGGTCAGGGCAGGCAGAAGAGGTCAGAGCCAGAAACCAGAGACTAAGAAAAATAGGAGCACAGAAAACACACTGGTAGGCTTGACAAGACGGACTGGCAACAGAGAACACAGGTATAAATACACTGGGGATAATGGGGAAGATGGGCGACATCTGGAGGGGGATGGAGCCAAGCACAAAGACAGGTGAAACAGATCAGGGTGTGACAATAAGCAGTAGTGTTTATCTATAAAAGTGTTAAACAATGTGGATGGTCACAGCAAAAAAAAAGGAAAGATGCATTCCAATATTAACTCATTGCTCCTTGGCCAATGCCTTCATAATAGGCCCACACTGGTAGTTTGTGAGACCAGTATCAGGGCAGAAGGTGAGACCCAGATGCAGACACAGGAGGCAGATGGTTGGAGTCTTAGATGTTTATTGATCCAAAAAGGGGTAGGCAAGAGAATGGTTGTGGACAGGCAAAAGGTCAAAACCAGTTCAGAGTCCAGGAGGTACAGAGTGGCAGGCAGGCAGAATAGTCAGGCAGGTGGGTACAGAGTCCAGAAACAGGCAAGGGTCAAAACCGGGAGGACTAGCAAAAAGAGAATAGAAAAGGCAGGCGCACAGGAAAAACACGCTGATTGACTTGGACATACAAAACAAACTGGCACAAAGAGACAGGAAACACAGGGATACATACACTGGGGAAAACAAGCAACACCTGGAGGGGGTGGAGACAATCACAAGGACAGGTGAAACAGATCAGGGTGTGACAGCAAGCCACAGCCCAGATGCAGATGATGCTTCTCATCATTGACATGGGGATTTCTGACTGAAACAGCTTGTTCAGTTTAATTTTGCCAATTAATCTCTCAATGTGGACTCTAAGTTGGGAAATCTCTTGCATTTGATGGACTAGTGCTGCTGGCATTTGGCTCTGTTTAGACAAAGGGTGGACAGTAGTCCCTGCCTGGCACACAGTCATCAATCAGGAACCACTTGTCTGCCATCACTGCCATGTCTTCAGTGAGCAAGCCACACAGTCCTGATTGGTTGAATAGCTTTTTGTCACTGATGGAGCCAGCATACAATTCTGACACAAAAGTAACTGCTCCATGTAGGGCCATTCCAAGCAGGCCTTTCAAGGTTTAGTGGGACTTGTAATGAGAGTACATCTCAGGGTGTAGAGGGAGACTTGCTGGCTGCTGGCAACCCAACTCGGTACAGTCAATGATAACTTGAGTGTCTGGATACCTACTGAACTCCTTCGGCAACACAGCCTTGACATCTTCCGAAGACATCCATATAGAGACAGATCCCATCAGAATGTAAAGGCAGTTGGCCCATGTGATAACGATCCTGCTTACTGTCAAGTGATAGATGCCAAATCGGTCAGCGAGGTCCATCTCATTTGACCCGAAGGACAAGTACATGAGGAAGAGGAACAGCTCATCCAGCATGGATACGGCATGTCTCTGTAGGACAAATGCACAAATCACTAATAGATATTTACAGAAGGCTATAGCTTTTAGTTAAAGTGAAAAGTAACGTTGGTAAGACAAAACAGTTAATCAGAAACGGGAGAACTTACTGAGTAGGTACATGGAAGTGTCACCTCAGCTTGGCTCTACTTGCTCATGTGACAAGGACAATGTTGGCTGTTGACGGTTCGATAAGCGACCAAAAAGCCATGAGATGATCATATGAGGCAAATCTACATGGGAAGAAACATGGATAGGAGTTATTTACTCACAATTCTAACATTAAATGTGGTATCATAAATCTAAGACAGAAATGCTGGTAGCTAGGGAAAATAGTGCCAGAAAGCAAATGGTGTAAAGTTTATGATGTTACAATACCAAGCAGGACTAGGTTTACCCACCTTGTGAAGGACTGGATCTGTGCATCTGATCCCACAAATCGCTGCAGCCCAAAACACTACTCACAGTCAACGCCTCTACTTTGTTCCGTAGGTCCTCAATCTCTCTCTGCATCTCTTCCCTCTCAATCAAAACCAGATCAACTGCAGCGGGCCCAGGCACTGCACAGTAGTCATGGTCATGGTAGCTATCCATCTTTTCATCCTCTTCATCTTCAACATAGTTGTCCTCTACACATCCAGTCCTTGGTCTCTCCCTTCTTTCCCAAACACTTGCTCTTGCGTGGACATGGTAGTTATTCCACTGGAATAGCAAAGGTACTGCTCCCTTCTTCAGATGTCGAAGCCCACTAGATGGTTCAATGAAATCATGTTGTAAAAAGTGTCTACCACACACCTTGGAATGACTTTTCCCTGCGAATATTGATGACCCATTTGGCTCTTAGCTCAGTATCAACATGAATGATAAAAAACCGCTGTAGAAATAGGATTATATTAATACACTGAGGTAGTGATAAAACAAGCGATTTCAAGGCTAGTATGGCTACAATCAGGCTGACAGGACGCGATCGGGAGAGGAAGATATGTATCGGGTAGGAAGTTGAGCGGAAGTGGCCGTTGCTACGTGCAAAAGCTATTGGTGCTCCATTGGTAGGCTGAGTTTCTCTGTGTATGTTACATTTTCACCACATGGCGCATACCAGCACACTGGGTTTAGCTTGTGTACTAAAAATAACAATAATATTGAATTTGTAAAGCACATTTCCCACACTCAATGCCCATAAGGTAGAAATCAAAACCCAAACAAAATTCAGCAATAATACATTAAAAACAATCACAATACATCAAACCATTACCTACTAATAGCAAATGCAGACTTTAGGCAGATTAAGCGATCAAACATTAAATGCTAGCTTGAATACGAAAGGTATTTTGTGTTTTAAACAAGGAAATTGAAGCTGCCTCCTTGACATTTGTAGGTAGAGCATTCCAGTGCTGAGGGGACACATGTGAGAAGGCCCTGTCACCCATGCTGCACAGGCTGATGGCTGGTGTGACTAGGTTGTTTGAGTCTGATGATTGTAGTATGCATGCTGGGGAATAGTTCTCTAGAAGTTGGCATATGTATTTAGGTGCATCACCCTTGAGGGACTTAACACTAGATCTGGCAAAACGGTCAATCTGACCGTTTTCAATTTTGTAATTTCAGTAACTTAATTTCAATAAAAACCTTGATCCGACCTGTCAATATGACCATTTACATTTTTACAGTAGAATAGCCGGGCCTCGGAGTACCATCAGGTGTAAAATATATGTGATTTGTGGAGTGCCTTTGTTACTACTATGAAACACAGTAAAAGCTTGTTTTTATAACGGCAAAATAAATACAAATACCCAAACTGCAAGACACGTTGTCAATGAAGAACATATTAGTAGCCTGAAAATCAGTATAGGTTCCAAACGTGCTTGTCAATAGTGAAAATCAGCACAAAAGCAATAATGGCATAATGAATACAAGTGTCGATAATGACAGTGGTTAAAAATAGTATATTATTGTCAGTTATCGGACACATTATTTGTGGCCTTGCTCGTGCTTACACTATGGTGTGTGTCTTCACGCAACAGTTGGATCTCATTTAGCTGTTATCCTTGTCCTAACAGTCACCACAAATCTTCATAACATGATTGCAACACTTCCACAAAAACAAGTCCCTTGCAGGTGTCATGGGTTCTGTTGCATCTGTGCATCTGCCCACCTTGCAGTTTCTACTCCGCTGGAGCTGTGCGCAATTTGGCTCTCGCAATGGCTCACGTGGAATCTTTGCTGCTGCCGTGGCCCTCATATGTCTCTCAGGTAGCCAGTGCACCAGACTCATGATGAAGTAATCTGCTTGAACATGTGTGCGTTGATTGCAGTCAACACAAGTATGTAGTTAAACACCACAACAGGTCAGCAGGGAGTTCCACCTTGCACCTTGTACAGTCATGCCATCTGATCCAAAACATTTTCCGACACTCGCTCACCTGCTGCCCGATATGGATCCTTTCCCAGATATGGAAAGCCGTTCAGCCCGTATCAGAATAATAATCATCAGAAATGTCATGATTAATTTCTTCCCATCATCGGAGTTGTTTTCATTCAGATCTTGTAGCAACACGTTAGTGGTAGATGGTGGCATTCTGTCATTGCACCACACTATCGCAAGGCGGAGTTAGAATGCTGATCTATCAGTAGTCTAAACTGTGGCACAAATTGACTATCTGTTCGTAAATGAATGGAGGTATTCAGTCTGATAGACTTTAACCTCTTACATCTAGACGTTCCACTAGCGGAACACCTGCTCCAATATCCAATGATGGGCGTGGCGCGAAATACAAACTCCTCGAAAATCCGAAAACTTCAGTTTTTCAAACATATGAATTTTTTACAGCATTTTAAAGACAAGACTCTCGTTAATCTAACCACACTGTCCGATTTCAAAAAGGCTTTACAGTGAAAGCAAAAGATTAGATTATGTCAGCAGAGTACCCAGCCAGAAATAATCAGACACCCATTTTTCAAGCTAGCATATAATGTCACATAAACCCAAACCACAGCTAAATGCAGCACTAACCTTTGATGATCTTCATCAGATGACAACCCTAGGACATTATGTTATACAATGCATGCATGTTTTGTTCAATCAAGTTCATATTTATATCAAAAACCAGCTTTTTTACATTAGCATGTGACGTTCAGAACTAGCATACCCCCCGCAAACTTCCGGTGAATTTACTAAATTACTCACGATAAACGTTCACAAAAAGCATAACAATTATTTTAAGAGTTATAGATACAGAACTCCTCTATGCACTTGATATGTCCTTTTTTAAAATAGCTTTTCGGTGAAAGCACATTTTGCAATATTCTAAGTAGATAGCCCGGCATCACAGGGCTAGCTATTTAGACACCCAGCAAGTTTAGCCTTCACCAAACTCCGATTTACCATTAGAAAAGTTTGATTACCTTTGGTGTTCTTCGTCAGAATGCACTCCCAGGACTTCTACTTCAATAACAAATGTTGGTTTGGTCCCAAATAATCCATAGTTATTTTCCAACAGCGGCGTTTTGTTCGTGCGTTCAAGACACTATCCGAATGGTAAATAAGGGTCACGCGCACGGCGCATTTCGTGACAAAAGATTTCTAAATATTTCATTACCGTACTTCGAAGCATGTCAACCGCTGTTTAAAATACATTTTTATGCCATTTTTCTCGTAAAAAAGCGATAATATTCCGACCGGGAATCTGCAATTAGGTAAACAGACAAAAGAAAATAAAGCATGGGGTCGACTCGGGCACGCGCCTAAGCCCTTTGTCCTCTGATGGGCCACTTGGAAAAGGCGATAATGTGTTTCAGCCTGAGGCTGCCTCGTCATCGTTCAGGTTTTTCCCGGGCTCTGAGAGCCTATTGGAGCCGTAGGAAGTGTCACGTTACAGCTAAGATCCTGACTCTTCAGTAAACAGAAGCAAGAACAACAACACCTTGTCAGACAGGCCACTTCCTGCATGAAATCTTCTCAGGTTTTTGCCTGCCATAGGAGTTCTGTTATACTCACAGACACCATTCAAACAGTTTTAGAAACTTTAGGGTGTTTTCTATCGAAAGCCAATAATTATATGCATATTCTAGTTACTGGGCAGGAGTGGTAACCAGATTAAATTGGGTACGTTTTTTATCCGGATGTGAAAATACTGCCCCCTAGCCCAAAGAAGTTAATGGCTTTGGATCTAAATAAGTACCAACATTATTTCTGATAGCCTTTAAGAAATAAATGTTTTGACTGTTTTGACCAAGTTAGTCTGCTCATGTTGTGTGTGTTCAATTATTTGTGGCAGTGGTTACAATGAATAATCCAGGGTGGTGTGACAAGGTACAGAACGGCAGTTAGGCACAGGGTTAGGGCAGGCAGAAATGGTCAAAACTAGAAAACATGAACTAGAAAAACACAGGAGCAAGGGGAAAACTGCTGGTAGGCTTGATGAACAAAACTAACTTGCAACAGACAAACAGAACACAGGTATAAATACATTGGGGATAATGGTGAAGAAGGCCGACACCTGAAGGGGGATAGAGACAAGCACAAAGACCGGTGAAACAGATCAGGGTGTGACATTTCCAATAAGATGGACTGACGGGTATGTGGACAGATCTTGCTACATGGAAAGGAAATACCTGTCTATGTGTAGAAAAATCACCTTTATTAACTCATATCACAGTTTACCTATTTGCTTATGGTTTTGCCAAGCACCTAGCAATCTGTTTAAATAAAAAAAATGATTAATATAACATATTTCTACCACGTAGATGCTGTGTTTTTGGTTGATGGCCAATATTAAAAACAGTCAAATGCATTCTCTGCGTCGCCCACACATACTTTAAACATTAAGATCATAATGCATTTAAAGGCTGACATTGGTTGATTTTAAATACTTCTGACAGCCAAAATTCTAACAAACTTTTGGACTTTTAAACATTCCCAGAATGCATGGATTATTATAACCTACTACAGAGGTGCAAACAACATTTCCATGATGGGCTATTAATGGACAATAGACTCTTCAACCTTTATGAAAGGATAGCTCGGGCTAGGTGTGAAAAGAAAAATCCCCCCCAACTTGTACTCTAAAGTTTACATTTTTAACTCCAAACCTCATGCAACCGCAAAATGTCGGATGAAGCATATACTGTACAGTATTTCTTCATCAACATCTTTATGCTTTCGTTTAGAAAATAATGATAAAAATACTCTTTCAAAATACGGATGTTTATTTAAACTATCAGCAGGACAATAGACCCTTGCCGAGTTTAGGGACTTTAAATATACTGTATTAATGGATCCATAAGGAATTACTATGGGAATAAATATCACTGAATGACATAGCATGAGGACAGGTCTTGATAAATCAGATTTTTATTTGTAAATGTTAGGATTATTTTGATCTTCACTATCACAATATTAAAAATGTAGATGCCTAGAAGGCCAGCATTCCAGAGTTGCCTCTTCACTGTTGAGACTGGTGTTTTGCGGGTACTATTTAATGAAGCTACCTGTTGAGGACTTGTGAGGTGTCTGTTTCTCAAACTAGACACTATAATGTACTTGTCCTCTTGCTCAGTTGTGCACCGGGGCCTCCCACTCCTCTTTCTATTCTGGTTAGAGCCAGTTTGCGCTGTTCTGTTAAGGGAGTAGTACACAGTGTTGTATGAGATCTTCAGTTTCTTGGCAATTTCTCACATTGGAATAGCTTTCATTTCTCAGAACAAGAATAGACTGAGTTTCAGAGGAAAGTGCTTTGTTTCTGGCCATTTTGAGCCTGTAATCGAACCTACAAATGCTAATGCTCCATATACTCAACTATTCGAAAGAAGGCCATTTTTACTGCTTCTTTAATCAGAACAACAGTTTTCAGCTGTGCTAACATAATTGCAAAATGGTTTTCTAATGATCAATTAGCCTTTTAAAATGATAAACTTGGATTAGCTAACACAACGTGCCGTTGGAACACAGGAGTGATGGTTGCTGATAATGGGCCTCTGTACGCCTATGTAGATATTCCATAAAAAATCTGCCGTTTCCAGCTACAGTAGTCATTTACAACATTAACATTGTCTATACTTGTCACGTCCTGACCAGTATAAGGGTTATTTGTTATTGTAGTTTGGTCAGGATGTGGCAGAGGGTATTTGTTTTATGTGGTTCGGGGTGGTGGTTTATTTAGTAGGGCGTTTGATTTATTATTTCCGGGTTTTTGGGTAATGTTCTATGTTTGTATTTCTATGTGGTCTCTGGTCTTTTGTATTTCTATGTCTGGTTTATTGGGGTTGGACTCTCAATTGGAGGCAGGTGTTTTCTCGTTGCCTCTGTTTGGGAGTCCTATATATGGGTATGTGTTTGGTTTAGTGTTTGTGGGAGATTGTTTCTTGTTTTGCGTGTGTCAGCCTGACAAGACTGTTTGGTTGTTCGTGAGTTCTTCGTTGTTTTGATATTTTGGTGTTCACTTTATTTTCGAATAAATATCAAGATGAGCATCCACATTCCTGCTGCGTTTTGGTCCTCCATTCAAGACGACAACCGTTACAGAATCTCCCATCACAAGTGGACCAAGCAGCGGAGTAAGGAGCAAGGGGAATTCAATATGGACTGGCGCGAGAAATGGACGTGGGAGCAGATTCTGGCCGGAGAGGGCCCATGGAGGAAGTCTAGTGAGGACCGGGAATGCTATCTTTAAGTCATACCACAGATTCTCAATTGGATTGAGGTCTGGGCTTTGACTAGGCCATTCCAAGTGTTGCTTTAGCAGTATGCTTAGGGTTATTGTCCTGCTGGAAGGTGAACCTCCGTCCCAGTCTCAAATCTCTGGAAGACTAAAACAGGTTTCCCTCAAGAATTTCCATGTATTTAGCGCCATCATTCCTTCACTTCTGACCAGTTTCCCAGTCCCTGCCAATGAAAATAATCTCCACAGCATGATGCTGCCCCCACCATACTTCACTGTGGGGATGTTGTTCTCGGGGTGATGTGAGGTGTTGGGTTTGCGCCAGACATAGCATTTTCCTTGATGGCCAAAAAGCTCAAGTTTAGTCTCATCTGACCAAGTACCTTCTTCCATATGTTTGGTGAGTTTCCCAAATGCCTTTGCTTATTTTTTTCTTTAAGCAATGGCTTTTTTTCTGGCCACTCTTCCTTAATGTCCAGCTTTGTGGAGAGTACGGCTTAAAGTGGTCCTATGGACAGATACTCCAATCTCTGCTGTGGAGCTTTGCAGCACCTTCAGGCTTATCTTTGGTCTTTTTGTTGCCTGTCTGATTAATGGCCTCCTTGCCTCGTCCGTGAGGTTTGGTGGGCGGCCTCTCTTGGCAGGTTTGTTGTAGTGCCGTATTCTTTACATTTTTGAATAATGGATTTAATGGTGCTCCCTTGGATGTTCAAAGTTTGGGATATTTTTTTATATCCCAACCCTGATCTGTACTTCTCCAGAACTCTGTCCCTGACCTGTTTGGAGAGCTCCTTCGTCTTCATGGTGCCGCTTGCTTGGCGGTACCCCTTGTTTAGCGGTGTTGCAGACTCTGGGAACTTTCAGAACAGGTGTGTATATATACTGAGACCATGTGACACTTAGTTTTCACACATGTGACTTTATTTAACTAATTGTGTGACTTCTGAAGGTAATTGGTTGCACCAGATCTTATTTCTGGTCTTCATAGCAAAGGGGGGAATACATATTTACTCTCCACTTTTCCGTTTGTAATTTAGAATTTTTTATAACATGTTCTTTTTTTCACTTCACTAATTTGGACTATTTTGTGTATGTCCATTACATGACAAGCAAATAAAAATCTATTTATATTGCAGGTTGTAATGCAACAAAATAGGAGAAATGCCACGGGGATGAATACTTTTGCAAGGGACTGGAGTAACCTACTCCCGACCAGTCACGTTGTACGCCATATTTTCCTAATGGAAACCCTAACCCTATTTCTTAATCTATCCCATATTATTATCATATTATCATATTATTATATATTTATTCTAACAAAAAAGGCTTTTGAAATCTCTATTACAGGCAATATTAAAAACAGTGAACTGCTTCTCAAAGGTCAAACTAGCACTAACTAGCATTAATGGCAACAATGGCTGAAACTTAAATCAATCAAAATTTCACATTGAGCTAGCTAAATAAGATCATAGCTAGTTTTCTATATGGATATAGAAAAGGTATAACGTTTGATATGACTTGTTCGTGGCTTAATTCATACCTGCATGCTACAGATTGCCGTTGTCATCCACAGATGATCGAGTCATAATCTGGATCAGAATATTCTAGTGAAAGCCAGGTCCTGCCGTAGAATTATGCGGCAGCCCGCAAACTGTGCAGTAGTACAACACAACTTTTAAAGGAAGAACCACCGTAAGTCATTGGTAAGAGTAGACATCGAACATTTAAGCCCACTGGGACCTGCCATAGAGTTACATTAGAAGAGCACTTCCAAGAAGGCTCAAGGTCATTGGCAACAGATACAATTACATCAAATCACATTACATGTACAGTAGCTTTGATTGGACTTACTTTCAAAATCTTAGCCAGCAGTCATCATAATGAATCAAGTTGACAATCTACTGGCAAATCCTTTTTAATCCTTGTCATATGAAGAGAAATAATGAAGAAAAATTATAGATACAACGTATTGGTGCTCATCGGCCATTGGACATAAACATTACACAACAAGTTGGAAATTGCAAATTTAACAATGAGTGGTTTGGAAGGAATCAGTGGTTAACTGCAAGCATTGCAATGCAACCACTAGCCTGCTATTCAGTGGAGTGGCTGTGTGTTTGTTTCCGAGTTCCCACCATAAATCCAGAGAATGCCAGACTTTGACAAAATTTGCCCAAAGGGCCGCTGCGCTACCTTCCTGTTTAAGTGAGCACAGCACAAGGTGAGTCCAAAAATGTCTTGTAACGTTATGCTGCTGCATAAATTATGTAATATGTAAGGGAGATATGTATACTGTAGCTAAGAAAGTAATACTAAGTTTATGTTGTGTAGTAGGCTGTTAGTTTCCCATGTGCCCCACCCTAATAATTTAGTCTATTTTCACCTCTTAATTTCACCTACTGTTCTAACTTGGTGGTGCACATGTAGCCTATAACCTGTTTTAGAGAAATGTAATCATTGGATATTGTAAGAGCTTTCATTGTCTGCTTATATGCCCCTTTTATTTATCCTACGGTTCAGAATTGGTGTACAGGGAGTACACTGTAAGAACGGCCCATGTTCTGAATTCTGTTGCTGTACATTTTCAAAAGTGCTGAACAAATAGCTATATTGACTACGTCTGTCGTTGCTTGCTCATTAATGTCTTAATGGAAATTACGGATTGCCTCTTATCCGCTTGTCGTCCCCTTATGCCATAGTTTGAACATCTTAATTGGCAGTAGAAACCACATTTGTTTAAGCATGTAAGCCATATCAGCTATATTTTTTTAAACGGAAGTAAATGAGGCTGAATGAACTTTTATGCTGCCAGACTAAGCTCTGCTGATAACCAGGTGTAGCAGTGGTAAGGTGTTGGGACTCTACTGTTGGGACAGCTTTATGTAGGCCCTAACAGTTTGTGGGCACCGTTTGTCACCGTTAAAGTACAATTAATGTATAGTTTAGTGTTGTGTTGTGTAGTGGCTTTTCTGGCATGCATCACACATTTTTGCCCCACCAAGATTTATATTCTAAAATCACCACTGGTTATCGAGGAGATTATCAACTGGGCATGGCACATTCAACTATCAGAGACAGAGCAGAGCAGAGCAGGCCGGGGAAAATAATTTAAAAAATGACATGACCTAAAACTTGTTATAACTCCAGTTCTGTTTGAATCATAAATTACTGTTCTATAACACGGTCTTATCTTCACTGTTTAATATCACTACGTCCTCTTAACTTCATTGGGGTAGGGGGCAGTATTTTCACATCTGGATGAAAACCGTGCCCAGAGTAAACTGCCTGCTACTCAGGCCCAAAAGCTAGAATATGCATATAATAGTTGATTTGTAATAGTAATATGCATATAGAATAGTAATAGTAATATGCATATAATAGTAGATTTGGATAGAAAACACTCTGAAGTTTCTAAAACTGTTTGAATGATGTCTGTGAGTATAACAGAACTCATATGGCAGGCAACAACCTGAGAAAAATCCAACCAGGAAGTGTGGAAATATGAGGCTTGTAGTTTTTCAAGTGATTGCCTATCCAATATACAGTGTATATGGGGTCATATTGCACTTCCTAAGGCTTCTACTAGATTTCAACAGTCTTTAGAACATTGTTTCAGGCTTCTACTGTGAATGGGGAGCGAATAAGAGCTGTTTGAGTCAGGTGTCTGGCAGTAGGCCATTATTTTAGTTATGTGCGCGGCCATGAGCACGAGCTCAGTTCTCTTTCCTTTATGAAGACAAAGGAATTGTCCGGTTGGAATATTTTTGAAGATTTATGATAAAAACATCCTAAAGATTGATTCTACACATCATTTGACATGTTTCTACAAACTGTAATATAACTTTTTTGACTTTTCGTCTGGACTTTAGTGCGCGCGCCTTCTGCATTTGGAATAGTGAACCTAACGCGCGAACAAAATGTAGGTATTTGGACATAAAGATCAACTTTATCGAACATTTATTGTGGAACTGGGATTCCTAGGAGTGCATTCCGATGAAGATCATCAAAGGTAAGTGAATATTTATAATGCTATTTCTGACTTTTGTTGACTCCACAACATGGCGGGTATCTGTATGGCTTGTTTTGGTGACTGAGCGCTGTACTCAGATTATTGCAAAGTGTGCTTTCGCCGTAAAGCTTTTTTGAAATCTGACACAGCGGTTGCATCTTTAATTCTTTGCATAACAGTTTATTTTATCAACGTTTATGATGAGTATTTCTGTAAATAATATGCTCATTCACCGGAAGTTTGAGGCAAGAAATTTCTGAACATTACACGCCAATGTAAAATGGGGTTTTGGATATAAATATGAACTTTATCGAGCAAAACATACATGTATTGTGTAACATGAAGTCCTATGCGTGCCATCTGAAGATCATCAAAGGTTAGTGATTCATTTTAGCTGCATTTCTGTTTTTTTGTGATGCCTCTCCTTGCTTGGAAAATGGCTGTGTGGTTTTAATTGTCTAGATGCTGTCCTAACATAATGCTATGCTTTCGCCGTAAAGCCTTTTTGAAATCGGACACTGTGGTTGGATTAACGAGAAGTTTATCTTTAAAATGGTGTATAAGATTTTTGTTTTGAATTTGGCGCTCTGCTATTTCGCTGGCTGTTGGCGAGTGGGACGCTACCGTCCCACATACCCCAGAGAGGTTAATATGTTTTATATCATATTATTTTAGTATGAATAGATGGCTTATTCTTAGAAATAGAAAGAAGTGTTCTCTTTGTGTATGAGAAGGATAATTAGGTAGTGGACTGTAGTAGACAGAAGAAATGTGTACTCCCTAACCTCGAGGCCTCTCCTGACTGATAAGAAGACCTGTGAGATGCATGGAGGAGTACAGGACTCAAGCTGGGACGATAACACCACCTGCCCAGCCACAGAGGTTCATCGTTCATCCTAGACACAGAACGGGGTCTGTTTGGGAAGGGGGGCATAGTTGGAGGTTATAAATATATGTGCCTGAGAGTATGTATTTATTCTTGAAGCTACAACACCCAGTGTGGTGAATAAATCTAGCCTGAGCTTTCTTTGGTATCCATCTGGATTACTGAACAAGAATTTAAAACCTAACAAGATTCTAACAACAATAGTGTGGTATATAGACTTATTTAGGAAAAGGCAAGGATGAGGGGGACATGGCTTAAAAAATGGCTGAGTAATTAAAAATGTAAATTCCTTGAGTCATTTTGATACTCTGCCTTCCTAGTGTTAATATACACAATCACAAATAAATCCATTAATATTTAGTTTAAAGAAAGGTCATATAAAGCATGATACAAGACAATTTATTTCAAAAGAACAGAATAGCATGTTTTGAGTGTATTTATCTGTGCTTAGTCGACAAGGCTATGGCTGTGCCTTGCCAATGAGATCAACTTGTTTGTCTAGCAGACATGAATAACTCTACCTACATGTACATATTACCTCAAGTACCTCGACTAACCGGTGCCCCCGCACATTGACTCTGTACCGGTACCCCCTGTATATAGTCTCGCTATTGTTATTTTTATTCCTGGCACCACACTCCCAGAGCCCTCACCTCCTCCCTGTATGATAAGCTTGGAGGGTACTATGGTGTTGAATACTGAGCTATAGTCAATGAACAGCATTCTTACATGGGTATTCCTCTTGTCCAGATGGGATAGGGCAGTGTGATGGCGATTGCATCGTCTGTGGCTCTGTTGGGGCGGTAAGCAAATTGAAGTGGGTCAAGGGTGTCAGGTAAGGTAGAGATGATATGATCCTTGACTAGTCTTTCAGAGCACTTCGTGATGACAGAAGTGATAGTAATTTAGTTCAGTTACCTTTGCTTTCTTGGGTACAGGAACAATGGTGGACATCGTGAAGCATGTGGGGACAACAGACTGGGATAGGGAGAGACTAGTCAATGTTCCATAAACAATCTGAATCTGGTCTTTCTGATTGGGGACAGCAATCAACACATCTGCATGGACCTCTGTAGGATGATATGGAAGAACTGCTTTCAGCCAAATCTATTATTATTCTATGTTTGAAGTTAAACTATATTGAAATTAAGTTTAGTTTGGGGCAGCTGGCCAGGCAACAATCATAAAATACACTATAATCTTGTTTGAGTATTTAGTCTATGCGCTTCTGGATCAATCAAAACAATTGGTGTCCTGAGGTTTAATATGACCTATTTGAACATAATAGATTAATTCATTAAGCGTTATTATTTAATATGGAATATTTATACAATTGAAATATCAACGGTCAGAATGTCTAATGGTCCACGCCTGTTCATAAAGGAAATCCACCCAGAGCCACTCATTCCTGTAATTTACAGTGTTACATAACACTAATATATGAGAACAATATTTTTTGTGAACAAATGTTTAATTTTGTCGGTATAATAAGGTTTGTAGTAACATGTAAAAATCATTGTGGAAATCTGTTGCAACTCACGTCGACTACAAAATCCACAATGCAATGCTCTATTTAAGGCTGGCTGGCTAGCTAGCTAGCTGGCAAAGTAGCTACAAACGAGGTAGGAATATCGCAAAATTACGATCAATGGCTCATGCGAGAGAGGACAACCTATGGACAACATTATGACATCAGCCAGTATTGAAATCTGACATGTATGCTAGATGTTTTCGTGATCTAAAATTCGTATTTCTGTTAATTTCCAGTGTAGTGAGAGCGGCTTTATCGCAATGCTACGTCATACCAGCCAAATCTCTGCCTGCTTGAACGGTAATACGTCAGACATGAAAACATGAAATGCCCCAAGGAATCGATAGAACATCGCTCAACGATGCACGAAAACAATAATATTGTCACGTCCTGACCAATATTTAGGTATTATTTGTATTATATTTGGTCAGGACGTGGCAGAGGTATATTTGTTTTGTATTATGGGGTTTTGTGTGTGGTGTAGTGGGGTGTGTTAGTTTTGGTATAGGTTCTAGGTTTGTTTTTCTATGTGTAGTGTTGGGTGCTGGACTCTCAATTGGAGGCAGGTGCTTCTAGTTGCCTCTGATTGGGAGTCCTATAAGTAGGTGTGTGTTTGTTTGGTTTTCGTGGGTAGTTGTATTTGCACTGCTTGTAGGTATAGCCTGCAAATCTGTTAGCTGTCGTTCTTTGTTTATTGTTTTTTTTCCGTGTTCGTTATAATAAATATAATTATGAGCACGCAACCCGCTGCGCCTTGGTCTCTACATTACGACACCTGTGACAAACATTCAAAATGGTGAATCTGTACTATAAATCTGCCAATAATAATCTCATGATTCACTGTGTTAAAGGCTGCTGTCATGTCCAGAAGTAAAATTATGCTAATGTCTTTCTCATCAGCTGCCATTAACAAGACATTTGTTACTCTTACTAGGGCTGTCTCTGTTCTTTACCGTCCACGGAAGCCAAACTGGAAGGTTCATGCTGATTGTTGGTTGAAAGGTAGTTCTGTGGCTGTACTGAGACCACATGTTTAAGGACAGGTTGGAAATCAGTCTGTAATTGCTTAGGGTGTTAGGGTCCAGTCCAGGTTTTTTGAAGGTTGGTATAAAGGAGGCAGTTTTCAGGGAATTAGGCGCAGTGACTGTATTAAGTTGGACTGGATTTTATGAGTGCTGTGGGAATAGGGTGCAAGGGGCATGTAGTTTATCTGATATTTAGTTTTTACAATTTCAGAGACAGATGTTGGCAATGCGAATTTGTTGAAACTGCTGCTGGGAGGCTCAGTGTCATGACTGGCCTATGAGGATCACGTTACAGTGGATCACAGTTGTACAGAGATACCTCTCCCTCCTGCAGAGGGGGAGAGGAATAGAGGGATTGATGGGGGGGTTATGACCTCACGCCCCTTGTAAATTATTAGACAGCAGACCAACTCCTTTCTAGTCTCTAATGTGAGAGACTGGAAGGTCTGTGTGTGCCTTAGGGAAAGTCTACCTCGGAACTGTAACATTTAATAAAAGGGACTTTGGGACATTATATTTCATCAGCCAAAATGGTGGTAACAACGATAGATGGAATATGAAAATGAATGTTGATTTTGTGATGTCATTCAAATTAAATGAGGACGTTATGACAAAAACATTAACTTCTTGGGGCTATGTGGGACGTTAGCGTGCCACCCGTGGCGCACCCTATCAACAGCAGGTGCATTTCAAGAGCGGCAAATTTGAAACCAAATAAATGTCAAAATTCAAATTTCTCAAACATACAACTAACTTACACCCTTTGAAAGATAAACATCTCCTTAATCTAACCACGTTGTCCGATTTCAAAAAGGTTTTACGGCGAAAGCATAAAGTTAGGTTATGTTAGGAGAGTACATTGACAACAGCTGTGTGTAATGCATTGTCGATTCAAAGACAGGCGTCACCAAAACCATAAAATCAGCTAAAATTATGCACTAACCTTTTACAATCTCCATCAGATGACACTCCTAGGACATTATGTTAGACAATGCATGCATTTTTAGTTCTATCAAGTTCATATTTATATCTAAAAACAGCGTTTTACTATGGCGTTGATGTTCAAGAAATCGTTTCCCTCCAATAACCGGCAGTCAAGTCATGACAACAAAATAATTAATTAATATAAGAAAACATTGGTAAAATATTATATTGTCATTCAAAGAATTATAGATTTACATCTCTTGAACGCAATGGACTTGCCAGATTTAAAATTAACCTTACTGGGAAATCACACTTTGCAATAATCTGAGCACTGCGCCCAGAAAAATATGCATTGCGATACAGACTAACCGCCATGTTGGAGAGATCTAAAATCGAAAATACTATGTAAATAATCCATTACCTTTGATTCTCTTCATCAGATGTCACTTCCAAAAGAATCCCAGGTCCATAACGAATGTAGTTTTGTTCAAAAAAGCTCATCATTTATGTCCAAAAACCTCCGTGTTGTTAGCACATGATCTTCGGACTTCACGAACGAACGAACGGAAAAAATATATTTACGTTCGTTCAAACATGTCAAACGTTGTATCGCATAAATCATTAGGGCCTTTTTTAACCAGAACATGAATAAAATTCAAGGCGGACCATTGGGTTCTCTTTTAAAACGTTTCGGAATGAGAGTACCCAACATGAACTCGCACGCCAGGTGTCTAATGGGCCATCACCGTTCCAAGGCTCTTCTTCGGTCAGATCTCACTGTAGAAGACTCAAAACACTTTGTAAAGGCTGGGGACATCTTGTGGAAGCAATAGGAAGTGCCAAAACATTCCTCAGCCCCTTTGTTTTTCAATGGTATAGGCTTAAAGTCAATTCAACACATCAGGTATCCACTTCCTGTCAGAATCTGTCTCAGGGTTATGCCTGCCAAATGAGTTCTGTTATACTCACAGACACCATTCAAACAGTTTTAGAAACTTTAGGGTGTTTTCTATCCATATATAATAAGTATATGCATATTGTAATTACTGGGTAGGATTAGTAACCAGATTAAATCGGTTACATTTTTTTATCCAGCCGTGAAAATACTGCCCCCTATACCCTAACAGGTTAACTTGAAGAGTTTTCATAACGTGTATATGATGTTTACATACAGTGTGTAGAAAATATCCAGATCAAAGAGAATGTTTTTGTGACAAGGAGGCTGAGATTTTAGTTGTCTAACGAGATCATGATACCCTGCCTCATAACTATCTACACCCCAGGGAACCCAGAGAGCATGTCATGAAGATGGGTATGCCCCTTTTACTACCCTAGGGTATAAAACATGTAAGTTAAGAATTTACATATCAGACTAAGTGACCACGAGCTGCAGCCGAGGTCTACAACTAGGCGTGACCCCGAAACGCAACACGAGGTTGTTGAAGACAAAGGAAACCTCTTAACAATCAATGCTACGATTGAGTACTGTATCTAAGAAGGTGAATTCAAGAAGGTTCAACCGGTTATTCTCTTCAAGTCACTGGTTGTCTACACGGCCCTCCTACCCACGCTGGGAGAGTTGACACGGCTGATTAGCCTCGTCAGAATCCCACTCTCACCTAACGAGTGCAAGGAAACAGACAACTAAGAGAAAGGACATTGTGACATTTTGTGGACAATCATAGACTTACACCCGGTAAAGAAGGAGACGGCTGAACCTATCCCACTAAGCAGAACTCATCCCACGAAGAGATACCCAACGGAGACCTTCAACACGTAAATACAGGCATTACAATTCTTATCCATATGAGTGGCAGTTCGGGGCAAGGTCTTCGTTTTAGCCCTAAGCATAGTTTGTGTTGCTTTTCTCGCTTTCTCTCTCTAAATCTCCATCTTGTGTAATGCGTGTCATATTTTGTTGGTCCGCTAGGGACCTGTCGTCATTGTATTAAGTTCTAACCAATAACCGAGACAGTAAATAAATCAACTCAATTTATGTGATACGGAATGATTAGTTAGACGTGTGTGCAGATTTAGGAACTATACGAGATTCAGAATGAGACTGATGAGGAAAATAATTCATTTGTGACTGCTATGAATTTGATTTTTTCTGATATTCTTTGAGTTAATTCGGGAAACGGGAACTCATTAACTTGTTATGGATAGGGGGCAGTATTTTCACGGCCGGATAAAAAACATACCCGATTTAATCTGGTTATTACTCCTGCCCAGAAACTAGAATATGCATATAATTATTAACTTTGGATAGAAAACACTCCAAAGTTTCTAAAACTGTTTGAATGGTGTCTGTGAGTATAACAGAACTCAAATGGCAGGCCAAAACCTGAGAAGATTCTGTACAGGAAGTACCCTGTCTGACCATTTCTTGGCCTTCTTTGCCATCTCTATCCAAAACAGGGGATCTCTGCTGTAACGTGACACTTTCTAATGCTCCCATAGGCTCTCAGATGGCGGCAGAACGTTGAATGGTGACTCTGCTGTCTCTGGCTGAAAAATAGTAGCGCATTTGGTAAGTGGTCGATCTGAGAACAATGGAACTGGCGTGCGCATGCACGAGACGACTCCATGTTTACATTTTCAGTCTTTGAACGAAAACAACGACTCCCGGTCGGAATATTATCGCTTTTTTACGAGAAAAATCGCATAAAAATTGATTTTAAACAGCGTTTGACATGCTTCGAAGTACGGTAATGGAATATTTTTAATTTTTTTGTCACGATATGCGATGGGCGCGTCACCCTTCGTTACCCTTTGGATAGTGTCTTGAACGCACAACAAAACGCCGCTATTTGGATATAACTATGGATTATTTGGAACCAAAACAACATTGGGTGATGAAGTAGAAGTCCTGGGAGTGCATTCTGACGAAGAACAGCAAAGGTAATCCAATTTTTTCTTATAGTAAATCTGAGTTTGGTGAGTACCAAACTTGGTGGGTGTCAAAATAGCTAGCCATGATGGCGGGCTATCTACTCAGAATATTGCAAAATGTGCTTTCACCAAAAAGCTATTTTAAAATGGGACACCGTGATTGCATAAAGGAGTTCTGTATCTATAATTCTTAAAATAATTGTTATGTTTTTTGTGAACGTTTATCGTGAGTAATTTAGTAAATTCACCAGAAGTGTTCAGTGGGAATGCTAGTTCTGAACGTCACATGCTAATGTAAAAAGCTGGTTTTTGATATAAATATGAACTTGATTGAATAAAAAATGCATGTATTGTATAACATAATGTCCTAGGAGTGTCGTCTGATGAAGATCATCAAAGGTTAGTGCTGCATTTAGCTGTGGTTTTGTTTTATGTGACATTATATGCTAGCTTGAAAAATGGGTGTCTGATTATTTCTGGCTGGGTACTCTGCTGACATAATCTAATGTTTTGCTTTCGCTGTAAAGCCTTTTTGAAATCGGACAGTGTGGTTAGATAAAGGAGAGTCTTGTCTTTAAAATGGTGTAAAATAGTCATATATTTGAAAAATTTAAGTTTTCGGATTTTCGAGGACTTTGTATTTCGCGCCACGCCCATCATTGGATATTGGAGCAGGTGTTCCGCTAGCGGAACGTCTATATGTAAGAGGTTAAACAGACTTTTCCCGTGGTGCCCCAGGTTACTGAGTTAATTGTTACATGATTAATTTAATCATGATTAATTTAATAAACAGTTAATTATTCGATAAATAACATGTCATTACATTAAAGATAGCAACATCATGACATCAGTGTGAATCAGAAGGGCAGATCCGAAGCAAGGGGTAGTTTGTACAGTGCAGAAATTGCTCAATGGAGGGGGTAAAGGAGGAGTTATCCAAGAGTTTAACTAATTTATTTACAACAGAAAATCGCATTCTGGTGTTCCCCTAACCATTTGCAATGAGATTGGTATAATATAACTTGTGTGCAGTGTTTAGTGCCTCTTTGTATGCAGTGTGATAGTATGACAGGGCCTAGGCATGCATAGTTAAGTTTGTTTTCGTTCATCTTCTTTCCAGTTTATGCTCAGCAGCTTTCATAGAACGTTGATCCCTGTCAAACCAAGATACAGAGCGTTTGAAAGAGATCTCCCAAGTTTTTAATTGGGCAATGTTGACAGTGCCTGGTTATATTGTTGAACTGCCATTTCAAATGAGGTTGAAGATGAAGGGATTAATGCTTCTGCAAATGAGCAGGTTTTCTTTAGATTTCAGTTGCCATTGGGATGGAGGCAGTCATGAGAAGGGCCCTGTGGTCAGATAAGCCCAATTCGACTGAGGTCAGCTCACTGATGTCCACTCCATTTTTGGATATTTTTTATTTATTTCACCTTTACTTAACCAGGTAGGGTAGTTGAGAACAAGTTCTCATTTACAACTGTGACCTGGCCAATATAAAGCAAAGCAGTTCAAAACATACAACAACAGAGTTACACATGGAATAAACAAACATACAGTAGAAAAAGTCTATATACAGTGTGTGCAAATGAGGTAAGATAAGGGAGGTAAGGCAATAAATAGGTCATGGTGGCGAACTAATTACAATATACAAATTAAACACTGGAGTGATAGATGTGCAAGTAGAGATACTGGGGTGCAAAGGAGACAGATAAATAAATACTGTATGGGGATGAGGTAGTTGGATGGGCTATTTAGAGATGGGCTATGTACAGGTGCAGTGATCTGTGAGCTGCTTTGACAGCTGGTGCTTAAAACTAGTGAGGGAGATATGAGTCTCCAGCTTCAGTGATTTTTGCAGTTCGTTCCAGTCATTGGCAGCAGAGAACTGGAAGGAAAGGCGGCCAAAGGAGGAATTGGCTTTGGGGGTGACCAGTGAGATATACCTGCTGGAGCACGTGCTACGGGTGGGTGCTGCTATAGTGACCAGTGAGCTGAGATAATGCGGTGCTTTACTTAGCAAAGACTTGTAGATGACCTGGAGCAAGTGGGTTTGGCAACGAGTATGATGCGAGGGCCAGCCAACGAGAGCATACAGGTCGCAGTGGTGGGTAGTATATGGGGCTTTGGTGACAAAACGGATGGCACTGTGATAGACTGCATCCAATTTGTTGAGTAGAGTGTTGGAGGCTATTTTGTAAATGACATCGTCGAGGATCGGTAGGATGGTCAGTGTGGCTCAGTTGGTAGAGCATGGTGTATGCAATGCCAGGGTTGTGGGTTCAATTCCCATGGGGACCAGTACGAAAAAAATGTATGAAATGTATGCATTCACTACTGTAAGTCGCTCTGGATAAGAGCGTCTGCTAAAAGACTAAAATGTAAATGTAGTAGAGCAGACTAGATCCAGACTGTGCCCCCAGTTATGTGTTTTAAAATCAACATGTTGACACAAATCAAAACAGTCTAGAACAGATAAAAAGTAATGAGCAAGTTTTCTGTGGGAGTCATCAATGTGTATGTTAGCTGAGTGAGTAGTTCTGCAAGGTACTCAAAATTCACACATATAGTATAGGAGGGCGATAGACCACAATGAGTACCACATTTTCATAAGTAGTGATCCGTTTTAAAACTGGACATTCAAATTAAGCTGGGTTTTCTATTGGAATATGGTACACTTTCATTCCTGAGCGACAGATAATTGCTATCCCTCCTTCTTGGTGGCCAGAGTTGCAAGGCTGAGCAATATGCAACATGCTGCAAAATTCTGAGGTCCTATAATTTTTGTTCTCTGAATTCTAAAGCATATTTCCTTAAAGCACAGAAAATGAGTGTTATCTCTAGCAGAACTGTCCATGAGTATACTGGTACCAATCGGTAGCTGTTGCATTAATGTGAAATTGAAGAAAGGGGCGGTACTACCACAGTCTTGTGGCCAGATTCTTGTTAACAAGCTCTAGCAGAACCACAACCTTGAGAGGTAGCATGACATCACTGCACCTCTTAGTCTACTGTGATATCTGAGAACCACTCACTTCTGTTTCAGAGGGATGACTAAAAAAGGACAAATTAACGACAAAATGGCTAAATATACTGAGTGTACAAAACATTTGGAACACATGATCTTACCATGAAATAGACTGACCAGGTGAATCCAGGTGAAAGCTATGATCCCTTATTGATGTCACTTGTTTAATCCACTGCAATCAGCATAGATGAAGGGGAGGAGTAAAGTTAAATTAGGATTTTTAAGCCATAAGACATAGATTGTGAATGTGTGCCATTCAGAGGGTGAATAGGCAAGACAAAATATCTAAGTGCCTTTGAACGGTGTATGGTAGTAGGTGCCAGGCGCACCGGTTTGATTGCGTCAATAATGCCAATGCAACTGGGATTTTCACGCTCAACAGTTTCCCGTATCAAGAATGGTCCACCACCCAAAGGATTTCCAGCCTAATTAACACAACTGTGGGAAGCATTGGAGTCAACATGGGCCAACATCAATATGGAATGCTTTCGACACCTTGTAGAGTTCATGCCCCGATGAATTGAGTCTGTTCTGAGGGCAAATGGGATTCAACTCAAAATCAGGAATGTGTTCCTAATGTTTTGTACACTCAGTGCATATCACACTTGAACCTTAAAGACTGATTTGCTTCACTAATACTAAGCCTTAAACAACTGTTTATAATGGGAAAAAAGCTTTAAAGACTGTTATAAAGCATGTGTAAGCCCTTAATTTTGTTTTATGACAAGGCTTAGTGTGTTATGTTTCCTATTTGGCATATTTTCAACTAACCCTTTTGAGTGTGTTTTAGTCAAGCGCTTATGATAGACTTTTATAAGGGGGTCATACATGATTAAGTGCAAAAATGTATTATAATGTCAACATAATACATTATATACCTAATCATTTGCTTACTTTTCACATGATATTTTGAGACACAATAGTACAACACAATGCGATACCTATATAGGCACAAACTTACATTTGTTACTCGCTTCATGCATGTTTCAAATGAAAGTTGAAGACCTAATGTGATCATGTGCCGATGAACAGATGTGAGGCAGTAGACTCTGTCACATCAGTGTGAACTGTCTTACATGCCATTTTGTTGTGGTCATATGGGACACTTAGATGAGTGATCAATCCCAAGGTGCAGTTTCACAGATACACCAGGGCCCACAGGGTAGACTCACATCTGGCCATCTGTCAGCCCCATGGTGTGCATTAGACGAATGCTGAAAACATAACTTTGATAGGTGGATAATGTAGAGGCACTCCTTAACCAGTGTGCACAGAAAGACCAATAAACAATCTGTTGTGGGGGTGTCATGATGAACAGTGTCATGATCGTCTCTGCCGTTTACTGTAACTGACTGAAAAGCACTGAAATGACATGAACAACAGGAAGAACGCTGAAGACATTCATAAGACATCCATTGCACATTCATAAGAAATCCTCAAAGAACTGCTAAAGACATTCATAAGTTATCCATAGGATGTGAACGTCATTTATATTAAGGGTTACATGGAGAAAATCTGACCTCTCTCAAATGCAAATGGTGGCCCTCCCTTTAGCAAAATATATATTTACCTAAACCCTCCCTGAACGCTTAAAAAAAACAAGTGACCCTTCCCTATACCCAAAATAATAATGAAAACAAAGTAGATAGCTGAGAACATGCCTATTGTTTAGCCTCACTTCTTGGACAGACCAGAGCCTTAGCTATGCTGTTTTAGAAAATGTTCTTCATCCTGTAAGCATTACATGGCAATGCAGGAATTGTGATAAAGCACAGGGTAGTGGGCCAGAAGGTTGTGGGTTCACAGACCACCGTGGACAAGAGTAGGGGTGGAAAGATCTCCTTCATAGTAAAAGCATTGCATGAATCTATCATTGTATTTGCAGGTCCGATAAAAAAAAATCCCTTTTTATAAACACCATGCAATTTTACATTAGCAGAATCATTTTTAATACCACACAAATTACTGAAATTACAGGCTAAGAATGGACAGAGAGATAGGCCTATGTGTTCATCTTATCATATTTTTCCAATGCCAAATCAGTGTGTCTTGTTAGCAACAAAACTGTCCCTGTTTGCTGTCCCTGTTTGCTGTTTGCTCTGTCATTAGGAATCTGAGCGTGGTACTTTCAAAAGTTAGGCCTACCTTTCCACCCCAGACAGAATCGGCATACCAATGCACAAAAATGTAAGCTGTAACTGATGGCTACTCTTCTTTCGTGGCAAGTCAGGACACAAGTGTTTCCCTGAAAGCTGTCTGGGTTTAAACATATTGTATTGTAAAGAAAGTGAATAGCTTAATCAATTGATAGTGACAGAATTTGATTATTTCCCAAGCAAAGTAGATTTTTTGTCTCCTTGGCTATAGAAGGTTGTACCTCAGCCTCAATGTCAAAGAAACGAAGTCACATCTTTCCCGTGTATTTTAGAGCTTGTTTCTACACTCTTTGAAAAAAAGGTGCTATCTAGCACCTAAAAGGGTTCTTCGGCTGTCCCTATAGGAGAACCCTTTGAGGAACCCTTTTTGGTTACATGTAGAACTGTTTTAGTTCCAGGTATATGTAACCCAAAAGGGTTCTACCTGGAACCAAAATGGTTCTATCTGGAGCTAAAAAGGGTTCCCCTATGGGGACAGCTGAAGAACCCTTTTTTTCTAAGAGTGTAGCATCACGGACCAAAGCGCTGTTATAGACCACTTTTTATAATCGGATCTGTTTTATTCTTTTCAAAATCTTAAGCTTACAATGCCTGTGCTTTTTGTAATTTTCTTTAATAAAAGGTAGGCTATGGCATACCCTCTTAACAGCCCTTCACTGACACGGATGTAGGCTTTTAAAGAGTGCATAGTGGGTGGAGGAATTGTCAGACAAATCTATTGATATAGCAGCCTATAGCCAAATTCCGTCTGTTAAACAGGTAGGCCTACCTCTTATTTCTTAAGTAAGACTAAATAGGCTCTAACACAAAGCCCTTGTGTTGTTAGTAAAGTCTAATTAAAATGAAGACGGTTGAAAATAATTTTGCCGCCTCGAATTTGCCTACTTTCAGAATGATTGATTGTACCGCGGCTGCTGCTTCAACTTTCAGCCACGTAATGTAACTTACTTTAATCTGGCTTATTGTGAGGTCAATAACTGATAAATCCAACGTGGGCAAGAAACATTGTTTTTATTAAAATCAATTATAGTAGTAGCAAGCTATCAAAGTTGACCTCCGGTCATCCTTCTCATGTTCACGCGTTCCTTCTCAAACTGAACAGTAAGAAAAACTAAGGAAATTTAGGTACTCACTACTGTAAATCACTCTGGATAAGATCGTCTGCTAAATGACAAAAATGTCAAATGTCAACAGAATATAAGCTATAGGCTAGTCCGTGCGCAAGATATATACTTTTTTGTAATATGCCTAATCAAAACATTTTTGGGGAAGAATTCTGAATCTCCTCCTGAACTGTCACTGTAAGCCTACACAGCACAGCATACACACAAGTTTGATTAGCAAGAGCAGAGCATAAAACATAAAAACTATTGCAGTGTGTAATGCAGCCTAGTTTTATTTACACCATCCCAGAAGAGCAAAAGACTCAGGAAGGGAGTTAATTTTCTTAGAAATATAACTTTGCTCTGTGCTTCTCTGAGCACTTTGTAGCCTATGGTCTATGGATCATTTGATTGAGACCACACTCAATATATTTTTTGTTTAATTACGCAAGTCAGTTGAGAACAAATTCTTATTTAACAATGACGGCCTGCACCGGCGAAACCCTCCCCTAACCCGGACGAAGCTAGGCCAATTGTGCACCACCCTATCACCATACAGCTCAGGATCAAACCAGGTTCTGTAGTGACGCCTTTAGCACTGAGATGCATTGCCTTAGGCCGCTGCGCCACTCGGGTGCCTTTCATCTAAATAGCCTGTAGGCGCACTTGATATTGCACGCCCAGCAGAGAATCAGAGATGAGGGACGTCATCTGGCACGGCATCTAGCCTAATAAGCAACTATTTCTAAAACACTGAGAAATATAGACATTTCTTCAATTACAAATTGCATTACCCACACCTGGACTACATAAAAAAAATACTAAACCCTCCCCTTTACTGAAATTGAAAAAGCATGACCCTCCCCCATTTTCCCCCAGGTACCCATTTTGTACATTTCGATCCATCCCATAGCCACCTGTGACTGACAAGTACTGAAATGACAAACAGAATATTTGCTCAAGAACTTCTCAAGCTATTCATAGCACCTTCATAAGAAATCCTCACAGAACTGCTAAAGACACGCACAAGATATCCATTGCACTTTAATAAGAAATCCTCACGGAACATTCATAAGCTATCCATCACATCTTTAAAGTTAAGGGAGGACTTTTGTCGCTTCCCAAAAGCACTTAGGCACTGGGAGTACACAAATGCTCAACATCAGGGAAAGTTTGATCTAAACAGCATTGTCTAAACTTAAGCAATATTGAGAGAAGTTACCATAGGTAAATAGTGACGTTACACTTCGAAACCAGTTTATTTTGAAAAAAACAAGTGCTTCTGATATCTTACCATTTGATGTGACTCAAGTATCTCCTTACCCTGCCTGCTTGCAATAAACTCTGTAAACATGTTTTTTCCATTAATAATGCATTTGTAAGATTGTCACTTGCGTGGGGTTAATTTTATGCTTGTTAAAAATGCACAAGTGCCCGATGAAGCACATGGTAATAACACCTAATCTTCTGGTCTGTCATATCTCTTCACCCCCTCTTACTGATGTTGTATGTATGGGGGGGCACCATACTGTTGCTCAAAGTTTATCTCTCCTCACACGTGCACACACTTGTGTACATTTGTCTGTTTGTGAGAAGACACAATGTTCATAGATCCAGTAAACCAACTAGCGCTTACTCCACCACACTAATGTATTTTGGGCAGAGCCAAGATATAGCGGAAGCAAACGTCTACCCCAATGACTTCCTTTGTCATGGCACTCTGGGAAATGGTTCAACATTTCGTCTCCAGGCAGCTTTATAATCTCCCTGTAATACTTTCTTGAGTCATGATAAAATACCTCTTTTGGAGCTAAATCCTGTTAGCCATGCGCGGCTCTTTCTTGCAGATGGATGAGGGACTGGAGAGAATCTTAGTCCGGATTAAGTACAACACTGATTCGACAGTGTGCCTCACAATCATGCAGGCACACACAACACATACTCCTTCAGGCAAACGCACACAGGCTCAAACACATGCATGCCCATAGGTTGCTGTACTGTGCACCTGTGTTGGGGATGGGGGGGGGGGGGGGGTAGTGAATGTGTGTGTCTGTTCATACAAAGCCACTAAAGGCTGGATACTAATGGAAGTGCATTTCAATTCCTGCCACACCTCATTTTCGTTATTGCCTTCTCATTGAAATGTGCTCAAAGAGAGAGCCTTTGTGAGTAGTGTGATACTGCATTTATAAGCTTTTGTTCTACATCAGTACTCATCTTTTAAGGCTGTTCGTTGTCCATTTTCTCTTTGAGAGAGAGGCGAACACATTACTTGTCTTTAATCCTATTTTATAATGGTCTTCCCCTTTGAGAGATAGTAAATGGAGTTACAGGGTGGTTTGAAGGCTGTCTATGAAATGTAATCTCTGTGATGACAGAAAAGAAAGACCACCTTGACCAATGTTCTATGGCTAACTCTTAAAGTGTTAATTACATTGTGCATACTATTCTGATATTCTGTATTTCGAAAGAAATTGTCAGTTTGTTTTTTAAAGAGGTCAATAGGCCATTAATCATGTACCAATTCACTATCATTCGATAATATACCCAGCAAATTCTAAGGCCGTAATATCTGCTTTTGTTTGTTATTATGCATCTCCTACTAATCCACTTCCGATCAATTTACTTGAGGTTGATTAACTCAACTTCTGGTAAATGACAGTCACAAATATTTTGGCTGACAAATCTTAGAAAATTGACAAACACTGTTATGAAATGTGATGATGCAGGTTGAAATCCAGGAGTACAAATATGTGAGAGAATGCCCATATAAACTTGTCGCTGAACAGCTATCAACTATGTAAAGCACTTTGTGCCAACTGCTGATGTAAAAAAGGGCTTTATAAGTACATTTGATTGATGATTAATTGGTTGAACTACATTATTTGCCCTGGATATTCCACAGATTCCATGACAGTAACACTTTCTATGAAATACATACGTATACTGCTTGACTATAAGCATAAACATATAATGCACTGACTAGTTATAAAACTCTGTGGCACATTTTCCATTGTGAGTGCTCTATAGTGCAAGACAGATTGATCTGTGTTCGGGAAACAGGCAGCCGCATGCTTCAGCCTCTATGTATGTACAGTATGTCTTTCAGAGGAGTTGAGGAAAAAGCGGAAACTATATTTTTTTGTTGGACCTTGTGTACAATTGACAATAAAGGCACAAAGGAAAGGAATAATACACAGAGCATTTGGTACAATAAATAAGGCATTATAAAACCTTTTCAAAATGGTATTATAAACTGGGAGGTTCGAGCCCTGAATGCTGATTGGCTGACAGCCGTGATATATCAGATCGTATACCACGGGTATGACAAAACATGTATTTTTACTGCTCTAATTACGTTGGTAACCAGTTTACAATAGAAATAAGGCACCTCGGGGGTTTGTGGTATATGGCCATTATAGCACGGCTAAGGGCTGTATCCAGGCACTCCGCGTTGCGTCGTGCTTAAGAACAGCCCTTAGCCATGGTATATTGGCTATATTAAGCTACATGTACACACCCTTGGGCCTTATTGCTTAATAAATATAAATACTATAAATTCTTTTTTCCACATAGGATTCACCTGTAAAACAAAATTGCCAATCTTTTTAAAACCCCAATACATACAGTCCCATTTATACCACATTCTTGCCAGGATATACCTTGTATACCTCCGGTGCACATGTTGGCAAGTTTAGGAGTGGGAGTAGGTGTGGGCCGACATGGGTCTATTTTAATAAATACAATGAATATACACCTTCACAAAAAAATCCATTATTCATTATTTTAGGCAAGTTCTATCAAACATAAGACTATTCAAATATATTTAGAAAATAATAAAATAGCATATTTTGAATTTAATTGTGTTACTGATCTGTGCATCCTATAGGTGTCACAACTTCCGCCGAAGTCGGCTCCTCTCCTTGTTCGGGCATCGACGTCACCAGCTTTCTAGCCATCGCCGCTCCATTTTTCATATAGCCATTTGTCTTGTCTTGTTTCCATACACACCCGGTTTTCATTTCGCCAATTAAGCTACTTGTATTTAACCCTGTGTTTCCCATCATGTTTTGTCTGTGTTTCCCATCATGTTTTGTGTGTAATTGTTTCATGTTATTGTGATGTTAGTTTACGCGCTTTACTTTTATGTTCCGTTTTTTGAGCGCGTTTGATTTATGTAGTGCTCTCATTTTGGAACTATAATAAAAGTGCACCTGTTCATTATACTCTGCTCTCCTGCACCTGACTTCGCCTCCAATACACCTTTTGACAATAGGTTACATAGTTTTTTTTTTTCATTATACAGATAACACACTTACCCTGATCACAGTCAACACACATATTTTATAGTAAGAATATAATGGAACATAATAGAATCAAATCTGAAGAATACGGGAACGTTTTGGAACTGCTGTCATATTACAAAAATGTGATATTTTGAAACAGAGACCAAGCCCATGCTTTGTTGATCCACATCATCTTTCTTTCCATCACTCACTCCGTTTTGCGTTTTGTTAGGGAGCAGGCGTAGGGTCTCACATTGAAAGTATCTTCATCATGATACCTATAGAAAATAATAGCTAACTATAGCTTATCTTCAAAAGCATTTGAGTTTCATGTTCATATTTCACAACGTCAGCAGGCTTTTAGAGTTGCCTATACACGATCAAACAAAAATAATAGGCCTCCACTTGATTTAGGCCACATTATTGCATGCTAAATGTTTCTGATCAGTGACAGATAAGCAAATTAATAGAGGAGCTATACCACCTCCACTTATTTGCCAAGTGAGAGACCAATTAACCAAATATATAGACGGAGATTCCGTGAAACAAAATCACATTGATTGATCGTACAAGTAACGGGTTACTAAGCAACTGCGAGTAAGGAACAAAATATTCTACTTGTTAATATACATAAGGGGAAGCATTTAAATGTCTTGGAATGGCCTAGTCAAAGCCCAGACCTCAATCCAATTGAGAATCTGTGGTATGACTTAAAGATTGCTGTACACCAGCGGAACACATACAACTTGAAGGAGCTGGAGCAGTTTTGCCTTGAACAACGGGCAAAAATCCCAGTGGCTAGATGTGCCAAGCTTATAGAGACATACCCCAAGACACTTGCAGCTGTAATTGCTGCAAAAGGTGCTCTACAAAGTATTGGCTTTGGGGGGGATGAATAGTTATACAGGCTCAAGTTTTCAGTTTTTTTTGTCTTATTTTTTGTTTGTTTCACAATGAAAAAGATTTTGCATCTTCAAAGTGGTAGGCATGTAGTGTAAATCAAATGATACTATCATGACACAAGGCAAGACCCAGATACAGACACAGGAGGCAGATGGTTGGCGTCTTACAATGTTTATTGATCCAAAAGGAGTAGGCAAGAGAATGCTCGTGGACAGGCAAAAGGTCAAAACCAGATCAGAGTCCAGGAGGTACAGAGTGGCAGACAGCACGTGGTCAAGGCAGGCAGAATGGCCAAGCAGGCGGGTACACAGTCCAGAAACATGCAAGGGTCAAAACCGGGAGGACTAGAAAAAGGAGAAATGCAAAAAGCAGGCGAACGGGATAAACACTGGTTGACTTGGAAACATACAAGACGAACTGGCACAAGAGAGACAGGAAACACGGGGATAAGTACAGTGGGGAAAATCAGCAACACCTGGAGGGGGTGGAGACAATCACAAGGACAGGTGAAACAGATCAGGGCGTGACAGATACAACCCCCCCCAAAAAAGACATTTTAATTCCAGGTTGTAAGGCAACAAAATAGGAAAAATGCCAAGGGGGGTGAAAACTTTCGCAAGCCACTGTACACTATTTTCGGCCCAGCTGTTGGAACATTGGCTTTCCTGGATATAGCCACTATATTGGGATCACTGCATTACTGTAGTTCCTGTAGTGTTTGTAAACACCCTGGTAGGTTGATTAATAACCTGAATGAGATTTCATGTACTGGTTACAGTAAGAAGCTTCCTCTTGAGGAGACAGCTTGATGAAAACCAGTAAATATGCAGGTCCCTATGAAAGTAGACCTCTCTGTTTACATCACGTATACTATCAAGCATTTCACACATATTAGTTACATACTGACTGTTCACACTTGTTGGCCTATAAAAACACCTCAAAAGAAACGTCTTTAGATGTGCCAAGGGAACCTGCAACCACTACACTTCAATAAGACTTGACATAAGATCTTCTCTAAGCATTACAGGGATATGGCTCTGAATATATACAGCAACACCTCCCCCATAAGCATTTCTGTCTCTTCTATAGATTTTATATCCTTGTATTGCTACTGCTGTATCATCAAATTAATTATATAAGTGAGTCTCAAATGGGATAAGATGGCGCTGACAGAGATGGTCGCCTCGCTTCGAGTTCTTAGGAAACTTTGCAGTATTTAGTTTTTTTTATGAATTATTTCTTACATTGTTACTCCAGGAAATCTTAAGTCTTATTACATACAACCGAGAAGAACTATTGGATATAAGAGCAACGTCAACTAACCAACATTACGACCAGGAATACGACTTTCCCGACGTAGATCCTCTGTTCGGACCACCACCCAGGACAATTGATCTAATTCCAATAGTCGACCTAAAACACCGGCGCCGCAGAAGGGTCAGATGAAGCGGCCACCTGGTCAGGCTCCGTAGACGTACACATCGCCCACCGCTCCGAGTATACTACTAGCCAATGTCCAGTCTCTTGACAAGGTAGACGAAATTCGAGCAAGGGTTGCCATCCAGAGAGACATCAGCGATTGTAACATTCTCTGGTTCACGGAAACATGGCTCTCTTGGGATATGTTGTCGGAATCGGTTCAGCCACCGGGCTTCTCCATGCATCGCACCAACAGAGAGAAACACCTCTCTGGGAAGAGGAAGGGCAGGGGTGTATGCTTCATGTTTAACGACTCATAGTGTAATCATAACAACATACAGGAACTCAAGTCCTTCTGCTCACACAACCTAGAATTCCTTACAATCAAATGCCGACCATTTTACCTACCAAGAGAATTCTCAAAAGTTAGTCACAGCTGTGTACATTCCCCTCAAGCAGACACCAAGTTGGCCATCAAGGCACATCACTGGACTATATGCAAATGGGAAACCAAATATCCTGAGGCTGCATTTATTGTAGCTGGGGATTTTAACAAAGCAAATTTGAGAACAAGGCTACCTAAATTCCACAGCATGTTGATTGCGCTACGCCCATGGGCAAAATCCTCGATCACTGCTACTCTAACTTCCGCGATAGATACAAAGCCCACCCTCGCCTTCCCTTGGGCAAATCCGACCACGAAGCCATCTTGCTCCTACTGTTTTATAGGCAGAACCTCAAACAAGATGTACCAGTGACAAGAACCATTCAACGCTGGTCCGACCAATCAGAAGCCACGCTCCAATATTGTTTTGATCACACAAACTGGAATATGTTCCAGACAGCCTCAGAGAACAACGTTGACCTATACGCTGAGTCAGTGAGTGTGTTTTTAAAGAAGTGCAATGGAGATGTTGTACCCACTGTGACTATTAAAACCTGTTCCTGCACCCAAGAAGGCAAAGATACAGTTGAAGTCAGAAGTTTACATACACTTAGCTTGGAGTCATTAAAACTTGTTTTCAACCACTCCACAAATTTCTTGTTAACCAACAATAGTTTTGGCAAGTCGGCTAGGACATCTACTTTGTGCAGGACACAAGTAATTTTTCCAACAATTGTTTACAGACAGATTATTTCACTTATAATTCCCTGTATCACAATTCCAGTGGGTCAGAAGTTTACGTACACTAAGTTGACTGTGCCTTTAAACACCTTGGAAAATTATGTCATGGCTTTAGAAGCTTCTGATAGGCTAATTGACATAATTTGAGTCAATTGGAGGTGTACCTGTGGATGTATTTCAAGGCCTACCTTCAAACTCAGTGCCTCTTTGCTTGACATCATGGGAAAATCAAAAGAAATTAGCCAAGACCTCAAAAAATAATTGTAGACTTCCACATGTCTGGTTCATCCTTGGGAGCAATTTCCAAATGCCGACGGTACCACATTCATCTGTATAAACAATAGTACGCAAGTATAAACACCATGGGACCACACAGCCGTCATACCACTCAGGAGATGGTATGGTTCGAAAAGTGCAAATCAATCCCAGAACAACAGCAAAGGACCTTGTGAAGATGCTGGAGGAAACAGGTACAAAAGTATCTATATCCACAGTAAAACGAGTCCTATATCAACATAACCTGAAAGGCCGCTCAGCAAGGAAGAAGCCACTGCTCCAAAACCGCCATAAAGCCAGACTACGGTTTGCAACTGCACATGGGGACAAAGATTGTACTTTTTTGTCCTCTGGACTGATGAAACAAAAATAGAACTGTTTGGCCATAATGACCGTCATTATGTTTGGAGGAAAAAGGGGGAAGCTTGCAAGCTGAAAAGAACCATCCCAACCGTGAAGCACGGGGGTGGCAGCATCATGTTGTGGGGGTGCTTTGCTGCAGGAGGGACAGGTGCACTTCACAAAATAGATTACATCATGAGAAGGAAAATTATGTGGATATATTGAAGCAACATGAAAAAGCGTGTGTGAGCAAGGAGGCCTAAAAACCTGACTCAGTTACACAAGATCTGTCAGGAGGAATGGGCCAAAATTCACCCAACTTACTGTGGGAAGCTTGTGGAAGGCAACGCGAAACGTTTGACCCAAGTTAAACAATTTAAAGGCAATGCTACCAAATACTAATTGAGTGTATGTAAACTTCTGACCCACTGGGAATGTGATGAAAGAAGTAAAATCTGAAATAAATCATTCGGCCTAGTATTATTCTCACATTTCACATTCTTAAAATAAAGTGGGGATCCTAACTGACTTAAGAGAGGGAGTTTTTACTAGGATTAAATGTCAGGAATTGTGAAACTGAGTTTAAATGTATTTGGCTAAGTGCTTTTGAGAGACTAGTCAAGGATCGTATCACCTTGACCTTACCGGCCACCCTAGACCCACTTCAGTTTGCATACCGCCCCAACAGGTCCACAGTAAGAATGCTGTTCATTGACTACAGCTCAGCATTCAACACAATAGTACCCTCCAAGCTCATCAACAAGCTGGAGGCCCTGGGTCTCAACCCTGCTCTGTTCAATTGGGTCCTGGACTTTCTGACGGGCCTCCCCCAGGTGGTGAAGGTAGCAAACAACATCTCCACTTCGCTGACCAACAACACTGAGGCCCTACAAGGGTGCATTCTCAGCCCCCTCCTGTACTCCCTGTTCACCCACGACTGCAGACTACACAACAGTAGTGGGCTTGATTAGCAACAACGATGAGACAGCCTTCAGGGAGGAGGTGAGGGAACTCAGAGTGTGCTGTCAGGAAAACAACCTCCCACTCAACGTCGACAAAAACAAAGGAGATGATCGTGGACTTCAGGAAACAGCAGAGGGAGCACCTCCCTATCAATATCGATGGAACAGCAGTGGAGAAGGTGGAAAGTTTTAAGTTCCTCGGCATATACATCACAGACAAACTGAAATGGTCCAACCACACAGACAGTGTGGTGAAGAAGGCACATCAGTGCCTCTTCAACCTCAGGAGGCTGAAGAAATTTTGCTTGTCACCCAAAACCCTGACAAACTTTTACAGATGCACAATCGAGAGCATACTGTCGGGCTTTATCACCGCCTGGTACGGCAACTGCACCGTCCTCAACCCCAAGGCTCTCCAGAGGGTGTTGTGGTCTGCACAACGCATCACCGGGGAAAACTACCTGCCCTCCGTGACACCTACAGCACCCAATGTCACAGGAAGGCCAAAAAGATCATCAAGGCCATCATCCACCCGAGCCACTGCCTGTTCACACCTCTACCATCCAGAAAGCAAGGTCAGTACAGGTGCATAAAAGCTGGGATCGAGAGACTGAAAAACAGCTTCTATCTCAAGGCCATCAGACTGCTAAACAGCAATCACTAACTCAGAGGCTGCTGCCTACTTTGAAACCCAATCACTGGCTACTTTAAATTATTTGTCGACAGCATCCGGTGAAATTGCAGAGCGCGACATTCAAAATACCAAAATCGTAATATTAAACATTCATGAACATACAAATGTCTTACATCGTTTAAAAGCTTAACTTCTTGTTAATCCAACCACGTTGTCAGATTTCAAAAAGGCTTTACGGCGAAAGCATACCTTGCGATTATCTGGGAACAGCGCCCCACACAGAAAAGCATTAAAAACATTTTCAAAACCAGCAGAGGCGTCACAAAAGTCAGAAATAGCGATAAAATAAATCACTTACCTTTGAAGATCTTCCTCTGTTTGCAATCCCAAGGGTCCCAGCTACTCAACAAATGGTCGTTTTGTTCGATAAAGTCCTTCTTTATATCCCCAAAAAGTCAGTTTAGTTGGCGCGTTTGATTTAGTAATCCACCCGTTCCACTCGTTCAACGTGCATACAAAGGAATCCCAAAAGTTACCAAACAGCTGTGATTGCTGCAAAACGTGGCTCTACAAAGTATTGATTTTGGGCGGGGTGAATATTTCTTATTTCTTGTTTGTTTCACAATACAAAATATTCAGCATCTTCAAAGTGGTAGGCATGTTGTGTAAATCAAATGATGCAAACCACCAAAAAATACATTTTAATTCCACGTTGTAAGTCAACAAAATAGGAAAAATGCCAAGGGGGGTGGATACTTTCGTAAGCCACTACACCTAATAACTACAAAAAGACCCTCGCACCATGACACGATGGATAGACATTGTTAAAGAAATACATTTTATTACCTTTGTTTTAAGAACTCGTGAGGAGAGACCAGGAATACTTGGGAAAATGTTTTTCGTACTTGAATGTTCTAATTCAAAGATGATGTTACTGTAACTAATCTGATGAACGTACAGTATGATGTGTGCTGTACCTGCCATACCTTATTTTTTGTTGTTTTATTTAAACAATTTGATGATGAGAAAATACATATTTGGGATTAAGGGTTTTTAAAACTAATTATTTTTAATTTGTCCTGTCTTGGTTACGTTTTACTGTTCAAAGTTCACAACTTTAAATTACTGATCCCTCGTAAGCTGTATGTCAATCTGTGATGACACAGTTTGAATGCTTTATGACATTAACTCCTCTTCAACCATCCCACACACAACATTTTAGATTTGTAAAGTGTTCAAAACCAGACCTGGGTTCCAATACTATTTGACATAATTTAGCTGGGCTTGATTGAGCTTGCCTGTCACAATGGAACCAATAAACGGGGTTTGCAGTTTTGTGACTATTCTATCTGGCACTCTGGGAAGACTAGCTAGAGCTAACGTTAAAACTATTTGAAAAATGTCCAATAGTATTTGAACCCAGGTTTGTTCAAAACATCACACATTTCCTATTACTATGAGTGGCATTTATACAACATTGTGCTATTCCGTGATTACGCCAGTTGAAATAATGCACTACACCTGCACATCCAGGGTTTCCTGTCTGTACTCCAATTCCTCAACAGGCACCACTTAATTTTATGCCACATAATTATACACGTTCACAATTTGCTGACACCTGCTGAAATCCCAGCAATTACCAATCACATTGCTGAATAGGGGCACCCGGCTGTGTAATTATTGTTGTGCTATGATCTGTAATAGCCGGTGGAAGGTGAAAGCCCCTACTCATGGTCTGTCAGAGAAGCTGTCTGGATATAGTGTGATACCCCTAATTATCATTGATTGTGGGGGTTGAGAGGTAAATATTTATGGTGGCGTGCCACATGGGGGCAAAATCCATCCTATGGACTGTACAGTGAAAGGCCACAGTTTCTACAACCAACTCATGTATGTCACCATTGGAGGAGAGCTGCAGGTGAGTCTGATAGGGTAACTAAGGTAGTGCACATTAATGTATACGCCATTGCTTTGGGGTGGCGGCAAGTATAGTGTTAACCTTTTTGTTTTATTTGAAATACATTTTTAAACTCCATTTTGGGAACTTCCCCCAGGACTGCTAGTGCATTTTGTAACCCACCTAAATTGTTGCTGTTGTTCCTCCTCTCCAGAAATGTCACATATTTGATCAGAACAATAAGAAGATCAGAAGATCAAAATTAGTCACTCACAAAATGAGACATTAGATAAATGCTAGCCTCAGCCGAGTCCCCAACAACCGGATGTTCTGGTTTTCAGGGGAAATGGAGCCTGTGATGCAACTTCCACTTTTGGACAAGGCGACACTCCATCTTAACTCCTCCACATTTACTGGATTGGTTGAACAGTGCATAAGAGAACCTCCCACGACAGTGTTTTTAAATTATTGTCTAGTAGGGGTGTGCGAGTATTGTAACAGAAATGGATAATTTTTTTTCCGTGAACAGAAAAGTTATTTTCAGCTGCTAGTTGCTGGGTTGTTGTTTGAAATACCTGCTATATTAGAAGTTAATGGTTAATGTACGACGAATGTATATGGTGGGGTCAATGGAGGGTGCATAAGAAGTATGGGTCTGGAAAGTTACTAAGTAAGGGAAAAGGCAATCCCTTGGTTGCGGTCACTGACAAGGTTGGATAGCTGTACGTTAGTAAGGAGTGTGGGCCGAGGTCAGGTCAGATGAAGGGAGAAGGAACGCTTTTATTACACGCATCACTTAACTTCCTGCCTAGCAACAAAGATGTAGTGTTTGTTTAGAGGTGCAAGCAGGAGACAAGAGAGCCGTTTGAAAGTTTTTTTAGTTTTTTTAATCAAATTGAATTTTTTGGCCAGAAATGCCTTCTCGAACATGTGAACTTTCATATGCCTTAATAACAAACGCGTACGGTGGGGGAAAAAAGTATTTGATCCCCTGCTGATTTTGTACGTTTGCCCACTGACAAAGAAAGGATCAGTCTATAATTTTAATGGTAGGTTTATTTGAACAGTGAGAGACAGAATAACAACAGAAATATCCAGAAAAACGCATGTCAAAAATGTTATAAATTGATTTGCATTTTAATGAGGGAAATAAGTATTTGACACCCTCTCAATCAGAGATTTCTGGCTCCCAGGTGTCTTTTATACAGGTAACGAGCTGAGATTAAGAGTACACTCTTAAAGGGAGTGCTCATAACCACAGCTTGTTACCTGTAAAAGAGATACATTTTATTACCGCTAATGTAAAAAGCTGGTTTTTGATATAAATATGAACTTGATTGAACAAAACATGCATGTATTGTATAACATAATGTCCTAGGAGTGTCATCTGATGAAGATCATCAAAGGTTAGTGCTGCATTTAGCTGTGGTTTTGGTTTTTGTGACATATATTTTGAAAAATGGGTGTGTGATTATTTCTGGCTGGGTACTCTCCTGACATAATCTAATTTTTTGCTTTTGTTGTAAAGCCTTTTTGAAATTGGACAATGTGGTTAGATAAAGGAGAGTCTTGTCTTTAAAATGGTGTAAAATAGTCATATGTTTGAAAAATGTAAGTTTTTGCATTTTTTAGGTATTTGTAATTCGCGCCACTCTATACCATTGGATATTGGTGATTGAGTCTACTGCCCAAAACTTAAACATCAAATAAATGGACTTTGGTACAATATATTTGATCAGCCAAATGGTGGAAATAATGATGGATGGAATATGAAAATTAATGTCTATTTTATGATGGTATTAAAAGTTAAGAGGATGTCATATCGAAAACATTGTAACTTGAAGAGTTTTCATAATGTGAATATGATGTTTACATCCTTTACGTTGTGCAGGTAATATCCAGATTAAAGATAATGTTTTTGTAACGACAAGACTGTGATTTTAGTTGTCTAAATGAGATCATAGTAAATTCTAATACCTTGCCTCATAACAAGCTATGCCCCAGGGAACCGAGAGAGCGTGTCATAAAGGCGGAAACGCCCCCTTTTGACCCGAAGGTATAAAACATGTGAGTTAAGAATTAACATATTAGACTAAAACTGACCACAGCTGCAGCGTGAGCTAAGATAGTCGCGACACAATACAAGGTTGAAGACAAAGAAAACCTCTGGACATTCAAGGCTATGGTGGAGTAGCTATTCTAAGTACTGTATCTAGGAAGGTGAATTTAAGCAGGACCCTCTGGCTATTTTCTTCAAATCATCAGTTGTCTACGGGGCTTCCATCCCCACGCTGGGATCATCGACACGGCTGATTAGCCGTCCTCAGAAGACCCCATCTCACAGAACGAGTGCAAAGAAACAGACAACCAAGAGAAAGGACTTTGTGACATCTTGTGGCCAATCAGAGACTTACACCCGCCATCCAAAGAACCAAGCATCGGTCGAACCTCTCCCACTAAGAAGAACTCGGCCCAACAAGGCCTGGGCCCAACAGAGACCTTCAACACGTAAATACATGCATTACACTTCTTACCCATAAGAGTGGCAGTTCGGGACAAGGTGTTAGGGCTAAACTAAGCATAGTTTACAAATGTATCTAAGTGTTCCTTTTCTCTCTTGCTCTCTCTCTCTCTCTTTAAATCTCCATCTTGTGCAACATGTCATTTTGTGTTGTCTGCTAGGGACCTGTTGTCATTTTAATCAGTTCTAATCAATAGCTTAGACTGTATGTGTATCTTATGTTATCATTTAGCTTGTTAGTAAATACATCAACTCCAATTTGTATGGTACTAAATGTTTAGTGAGACCTGGGTTTGTGCAGAATTAACAGATTATGCAACGTTCAGAATGAGACTGATGAGGAAATTATTGACTGCTATGATATCGAGATTCTGATATTCTTGAGTTAATTTGGGAAACGGTAACTCATTAAATTAACCTCTCTGGGACATGTGGGATGCTAACGTCCCACCCGCGGGACACACTATTCAACAGCCAGTGAAATAGCAGGGCGGCAAATTCAAAACAGCAAATATCTCATAATTCAAATTTCTCAAACATACAACTATTATATCCCATTTTAAAGATACACTTCTCTTTAATCCAACCACATTGTCCGATTTCAAAAAGGCTTTCCCGCGAAAGCATAACATTAGATTATGTTATGACAGCGCCTAAACAAGAAAAACCACACAGCCATTTTCCAAGCAAGGAGAGGCGTCACAAAAAAACAGAAATACAGCTAAAATTAATCACTAACCTTTGATCTTCATCAGATGACACTCCCAGGACTCAATGTTACACAATACATGTATGTTTTGTTCGATAAAGTTCATATTTATATCAATAAACCCCATTTTACATTGGCGCATTATGTTCAGAAAATGTATTGCCTCAAACTCCCGGTGAATGAGCACATCAATTTACAAAAATACTCATCATAAACGTTGATAAAATTTACAACATTTATTGAAAGAATTATAGATACACTTCTCCTTAATGCAACCGCTGTGCCAGATTTCAAAATAGCTTTATGGCAAAAGCACATTGTTCAATTGTCTGAGTACAGAGCTCAGCCATCAAAGCAAGCTATACAGTTACCTGCCAAGTTCTGGAGTCAACAAAACTCAGAAATAGTATTATAAATCTTCACTTACCTTTGCTGATCTTCATCGGAATGTACTCCCAGGACTCCCACTTCCACAAGAAATGTTCGTTTTGTTTAATAAACTCCATATTTATGTCCAAATACCTCCTTTTGTTCGCGCGTTCAGATCACTAATCCAAAGGCAAAATGCGTGAGCGCAAAACCAGAGACAAAGTCAAAATGTTCCATTACCGTTCGTAGAAACATGTCAAAC
This sequence comes from Salmo trutta, assembly GCF_901001165.1. Taxonomy (NCBI): domain Eukaryota; kingdom Metazoa; phylum Chordata; class Actinopteri; order Salmoniformes; family Salmonidae; genus Salmo; species Salmo trutta. The sequence goes on along the minus strand of NC_042968.1, from coordinate 2,379,793 downwards.
ATAAATCTTCGATAATATTCGGAAAATAGCGTATTCATTAGAGGAAAAAGAAGGAACGGCGGGCCTGGGTGCCCACGCAGTAAACCACTCATTGGTCTCAGGCTTGAGACAGCTCTTATTCTCTCCCCAGTAACAGTAGAAGCATGAAACAAGGATCTAAAGACTGTTGACATCTAGTGGAAGCCTTAGGAAGTGCAAAATTACCCCACAGACACTGTAGTTTGGCTAGGCAATCAATTAAAAAACTACAAACCACTTCCTGGTTGGATTTGTTTCTCATGTTTTTGCCTGCCATACGAGTTCTGTTATACTCAGACATCATTCAAACAGTTTTAGAAACTTCAGAGTGATTTATATCCAAATCTACTAATAATGTGCATATCCTACCTTCTGGGCCTGAGTAGCAGGCAGTTTAATTTGGGCATGTTATTAATCTGAATTTCTGAATTCTGCCCCGTCACCAAGAAGTTAAACAAACTTTTACCATGGTGCCCCATGTTACTAATGAGTTAATTGTTACACGATTAATTTAATCACATAAAAATTAAACAGTTAATTTTTCAATAAATATCATTTCATCACATGAATGATAGCCACGTCACAACACTTTGTACTATGATTGTGTTTGAGGGAAAAAGTTGGGTAACACTACATTAAGTTGCCCATACAACATATTAGTTATATAGGCAACACTTTGTTATTACATGATAATAGGGTGTAGTGGTAGTAACTATTACACAATTACACATCCACTTGCTGAAAGTTATTCAACATGTGCAATTAATGACACTCACGACAGCAGTCCAATTTTAAATATTGTACAATTTATTTCTGACTGATTCTTTGGAATGCTACACCGTTACACCGTTTAAGCTAGAAAGGCCATTTCAACTTTGAAACGTGTAGACTGGTCAGGACCATACAACTTTTTAACTATTAAGCTTTTTGTTCTTTGTTCTGTCCCGGGAAACACCTGGGATTTCTTCAACATTCTAAAGCTCCCATTGTTAACTCCCATTCTAAAACTATGACAACATTATATTCACTGTAAACAATGTGACTTTTGACATGAATCAGCTTCTTTGACAACTTCAAGCGTATGAAAATCTTAGTATACGTCTCTGCTATTCAAATCTGAAATCTGTTTTAGTAACCGTGTCAACTATCTTTTCTCTTAACCTCTAGAAACAACTGACATTTTTACCACTTTCCCAACAACTTGGACAAAAATGTACAAGAGCGTATCAAATCTTAGTCTACTTCAGACTTCAGGCTAGCGTTACAGCTAAAGCATATATACAGCACATTCGGAAAGTATTCAGAGACCTTGACTTTTTCGACATTTTGTTATGTTACAGCCTTATTCTAAAATAGATTAAATAAATACAAATTCTCAAACTACACAATACCCCACAACGACAAAGAAAAACTGGTTTTAGAAATGTTTGCAAATTTATAACAGACATACATTACTTACATAAGTATTCAGACCCTTTGCTATGAGACTTGAAATTGAGCTCAGATGTATCCTGTTTCCATTGTTCATCCTTGAGATGTTTCTACAACTTGGAGTCCACCTGTGGTAAATTGTATTGATTGGACATGATTTGGAAAGACATACACACTAAAGCTGGCTGTCCGGCTAAACTGAGCAATCGGGGGAGACCAAGAACCCAATGGTCACTCTGACAGAGCTTCAGAGTTCATCTGTGGAGATGGGAGAACCTTCCAGATGGAAAACCATCTCTGCAGCACTCCACCAATCAGGCCTTTGTCGTAGAGTGGCCAGACAGACGCCATTCCTCAGTAAAAGGCACATGACAGTCCACTTGGAAACCTTCCATCCCTACGGTGAAGCATGGTGGTGGCAGCATCATGCTGCGTATGATATTTTTCAGCGGCAGGGGCTGAGAGATTAGTCAGGGTTGATAGATGAACGGTACAATTACAGAGAGATCCTTGATGAAAACCTGCTCAGGACCTCAGACTGGGGCGAAGGTTCACCTTCCAACAGGACAATGACCCTAAGCACACAGCCAAGAAAATGCAGGAGTGGCTCGGGACAAGTCTCTGAATGTCCTTGAGTGACCAAGCCAGAGCCCGGACTTGAACCCGATCGAAAATCTCTGGAAAGACCTGGAAATACCTGTGCAGCAAAGCTCCACATCCAATCTGACAAAGCTTGAGAGGATCTGCATAGAAGAATGGGAGAATCTCACCAAATACAGGTGTGCCAAGCTTGTAGCGTCATACCAAAAAAAACTTGAGGCTGTAATCGCTGACAAAGGTGCTTCAACAAAGTACTGAGTAAAGAGTCTGAATACTTATGTAAATGTGATATTTCCATTATTTATATTTAATATATTTGAAAAAAAAACAACTGTTTTTGCTTCGTCATTATGGGGTATTGTGTGTAGATTGATGGGAAAAAACAATTGAATCCATTTTTGAATAAGGCTGTAACATAAAATGTGGAAAAAGTCAACGGGTCTGTCACGCTCGTCATAGTAAATGGACCAAGGCACAGCGGGTCGAGTGCTCATCTTAACTTTTATTTGTGAACACTTAAATAAACAAAACAAGAAACGACCGAACAAACAGTCTTGCAGGCTAAATACAGCAGTGCTAAGAACAACCTCCCACAAATCCCATGACAAACACATTCCTAATTATAGGACCTTCAATCAGAGGTAACGATAGACAGCTGCCTCCAATTGAAGGCCCCAATCCCAATTACCTAAACACAGACTTAAACACCCTAGAACAGACATAGAAATATACAAATATAGAACAAAGACCAAAACCCTGGAAACATAAATCAAACACCCCTCTACATACACACACACCCCGAACCATATAAAACAAATACCCCCTGCCATGTCCTGACCAAACTATAATAACAAATAACCCCTTTACTGGTCAGGACGTGACAGGGTCTGAATACTTTCTGAATGCAATGTATTGTAGTGCTTTCACAGAAAATGTACACCTATGTCATTAACGGCACTAAATGTTGTAAAAAATATGTTGTGGATAGAAACTTTCCCTACGTCCCAACTTTGGCAGACAAGATTCACATTCTCGCTGAAGTTTCTATGCACAAGCATAACCTAGTTAGCTGGGAAAGGCTCATCAGGACGATTTACTGAACTGAATCTGTTAGTCTCCACTCGACTCTCAGCTGCACTACATATATCATCAATTTGGGCACCAGGCGTGTCCATATAGTCTCTCCCAGTCAAACCACCTCAAAACTAGACATGGTATCAAGAATAAGATACAACTAGCTGAAACAAGCCACCTTACGATTCACATAGCACCACATAGGCAGCAACACTGATAATAATCTGCTATCTGACCGTTCAGAATCCTAACAATGCACTCACTGCCTTTTGCCTACGAGATCTACGTGCATCGTTGACATGACGTTGTCAGGCACCCCGTCTATGGGACAGACTAAGAAGCATACTGTGTGAAAAGAATGGCTCAAATCGACCTCTAGGATATATCCTTTCCACACATATTATGTTCTCCTAAATCCATTTCTGCCTTTCATTGATTTAAGAGCAAAAAACGGAATATATGTGTGGGTGTGACTGTATGTGTGATAGACTATATGAGTAGACTATAGGAGTGTGTGTTAGAGGGAATTAATGAGTGTGTGTGCGTCTTTAATCTAGGTGAACTCCACCTTGGCAAACATGATTAATGGAATTCCCATGCAGTAGGATCCTTCTCTAAGGTGATTTAATGCTATAATAATCCTTCACTATATTGCTGCGTGGTTTCCAGACCATTAAAATAATACTGCATGAGTCAGTTGAACACAAACACCTCATTTAAAAAATATTGCTGCCCAGACTCTGGGGAGCTACTGCCAAGATGCCATTTCCCAGGCTATTATAGAAGAAAAATTATAACTTTTAATGTCAAATCTGTTATTTGTTTTGTAATTCTCACAATTTAGATTTAAACATTAATTTACCATGCTCTACTGTAATTCTCATGATTATTTATTTGTTCTAGTTGTCCCACTGTATATGATGATGCTAAATGAAGATGGAATTGAACTTATTACATAAAACCAAATGAGCCAAAGTTGTACAGGAAATATTATATATATGAAACTCATAGTATACTTTCACTTCAGTGAGAAAAATAACCGAAATCCTTAACCATGCAAGTCTGTAAAAATGTACTTGAAGTGAAGGGTACTACATGCACAGGGACTTGCATGACATTACACACTCCTAACCCATACATAAAACAAGACGAAAATATCAACTTGCTGTTGTTGATCTAAGTAAAATATGTACTGCTTGTGAATGCAGTATGCATGGGTTATGAGTGGGGTATTTATGAGCTATTAACTCCTTATGCAGGCAAAGAATAAAAACACTGTTTAAGGGATTGTTCTACAGTTGAAGTCTGAGGTTTACATACACCTTAGCCAAATACATTTAAACTTTTCACAATTCCTGACATTTAATCCTAGTAAAAATTTTGTCTTAGGTCAGTTAGGGTCACCAGCTTATTTTAAGAAAGTGAAATGTTAGAATAATAGTGAGATTATTTATTTCACCTTTTATTTGTTTCATCACATTCCCAGTGGGTCGGAAGTTTACATACACTCAATTAGTATTTGGTAGCATTGCCTTTACAATGTTTAACTTGGGTCAAACGTTTTGGGTAGCCTTCCACAAGCTTCCCACAATAAGTTCGGTGAATTTTGGCTCCTCCCTCCTGACAGAGCTGGTGTAACTGAGTCAGGTTTGTAGGCCTCCTTGCTCGCACACGTTTTTTCAGTTCTGCCCACAAATCTTCTATGAGATTGTGGTCAGGGCTTTGTGATGGCCACTCCAATTTCTTGACTTTGTTGTCCTTAAGGCATTTTGCCACAACTTTGGAAGTATGCTTGGGGTTGTCCATTTGGAAGACCCATTTGTGACCAAGCTTTAACTTCCTGACTGACGTTTTGAGATGTTGCTTTAATATATCCAACTAATTTTCCTTCTCATGACGCCATCAATTTTGTGAAGTGCACCAGTCCCTAATGCAGCAAAGCACCCCCACAACATGATGCTGCCACCCCCATGCTTCACTGTTGGGATGCTGTACTTTGGCTTGCAAGCCTCCCCCTTTTTCCTCCAAACATAACGATGGTCATCATGGCCAAACAGTTCTATTTTTGTTTCATCACACCAGAGGACATTTCTCCAAAAAGTATGATCTTTGTCCCGATCTGCAGTTGCAAACCGTGGTCTGGCTTTTTTAATGGTGGTTTTGGAGCAGTGGCTTCTTCCTTGCTGAGCGGTCTTTCAGGTTATGTCGATATAGGACTCGTTTTACTGTGGATATACATTTTTTTGTACCCGTTTCCTCCAGCATCTTCACAAGGTCCTTTGCTGTTGTTCTGGGATTGAGTTGCAATTTTCGCACCAAAACACGTTCATCTCTAGGAGACAGAACGCGTCTCCTTCCTGAGCGGTATGCCGGATGTGTGGTCCCATGGTGTTTACACTTGGGTAACTTTCTTTTTACAGATCAACGTGGTACCTTCAGGCGTTTGGAAATAACTCCCAAGGATGAACCAGACTTGTGGAGGTCTACCATTTTTTTTCGGAGGTCTTAGCTGATTTCTTTTGATTTTCCCATGATGTCAAGCAAAGAGGCACTGAGTTTGAAGGTAGGCCTTGAAATACATCCACAGGTACACCTCCAATTGACTCAAATTATGTCAATTAGCCTATCAGAAGCTTCTAAAGCCATGACATTTTTTGGAATTTTCCAAGTTGTTTAAATGCACAGTCAACTTAGTGTATGTAAACTTCTGACCCACTGGAATTGTGATACAGTGAATTATAAATGAAATAATCTGTCTGTAAACAATTGTTGGAAAAATGACTTGTGTCATGCAGAAAGTAGACGTCCTAACTGACTTGCCAAAACAAAATGTAGTTAACAAGCAATTTGTGGAGTGGTTGAGAACTGTTTTAACCTGTTTGGGCTAGGGGGCAGCATTGAGAATTTTGGAAAAAATATGTTCCCATTTTTAACTGCCTCCTACACCAACTCAGAAGCTAGACTATGCATATTATTGTTCAGGTTTGGATAGAAAACACCCTAAAGTTTCTAAAACTGTTTGAATGGTGTCTGTGAGTATAACAGAACTCCTATGGCAGGCAAAAACCTGACAAGGTTTCATGCAGGAAGTACCCTGTCTGACAAGGAGTCGTGCGTCTTGCATCTGTTTATTGAAAAGTAAGGATCTTAGCTGTAACGTGACAATTCCCAGGGCTCCGATAGGCTCTCAGAACCCTGGAAATACCTGAAGGTTGACGAGGCAGCCTCTGGCTGAAACAGATTATCGCCTTTGGTAAGTGGCCGCTCAGAGGACCTTTGAATGAGGCGCGTGCACGATTCGCCCCTGTGGAGAAATTTAATTCGGCTGTTTAGGCTCATTGCATATTCCCGGTCGGAATATTATCGCTTTTCTACGAGATAAATGGCATAAAAATTTGTTTTAAACAGCGGTTGACATGCTTCGAAGTACGGTAATGGAATATTTAGAGTTTTTGTCAAGCCATGCGCGAGACCGTGATTTAGTATTCTGATAGTGTCTAGAACTCACGAACAAAACGTCGCTGTTTGGATATAACGATGGATTATTTGGGACCAAACCTACATTTGTTATTGAAGTAGAAGTCGTGGGAGTGCATTCTGACGAAGAACAGGAAAGGTAAGAACATTTTTCTTATAGGAAATATGATTTTGATGAAGGCTAATCTTGCCGGGTGTCTAAATAGCTAGCCCGTGATGCCGGGCTATGTACAAAGAGTATTGCAAAATGTGCTTCCTCCGAAAAGCTATTTTAAAATCGGACATATCGAGTGCATAGAGGAGTAATGTATCTATAATTCTTAAAATAATTGTTATGCTTTTTGTGAACGTTTATCGTGAGTAATTTAGCAAACTGTTAGTAAATTCCCCGGAAGTTTGCGGGGGTTATGCTTTTTCTGAACGTCACATGCTAATGTAAAAAGCTGTTTTTTGATATAAATATGAACTTGATTGAACAGACATGCATGTATTGTATAACACAATGTCCTAGGTGTGTCATCTGATGAAGATCATAAAAGGTTAGTGCTGCATTTAGCTGTGTTTTGGGTTTATGTGACATGATAGCTTGAAAAATGGGTGTCTGATTATTTCTGGCTGGGCACTCTGCTGACATAATCTAATGTTTTGCTTTCGTTGTAAAGCCTTTTTGAAATCGGACAGTGTGGTTAGATTAACGAGATTCTTGTCTTTAAATAGCTGTAAAATAGTCATATGTTTGAGAAATTGAAGTAATAGTATTTCAAACGATTCAAAAATCGCGCCACTGGATTTAAGTGGCTGTTACGTAGGTGGGACGAGTTCGTCCCACATGCGCCAGACAGGTTAATCACTCCAACCTAAGTGTAAATTTCCGACTTCAACTGTATATATCATTTTTGTCATTTGGGTGAACTCTCTTTAACATAGGTGAGACTCCAGACATCAAATCCGTTACTGTATACTCATACTGTATGATCAATTCTAAGTGTTCTCTCAGTTTTAAAATAGAGCAGTTGCCGTGGGAAGGATTAAAGCCCAAAATAACCATCTGTCACCAGGGTTCTTCATATCTGCCACTGAGAAAGCAGCTAACCTGTAAGAGGTCACACTTCATTGTGCCAGGCTGAAAGAAATCACTTTGTCTCTGTTAATCTTGGAATGCTCGTCCCGCATGCGGGATCAACATCCAGCAAAAAATCATATCGCCATATTCATAACCGAACCATAGCAAAATTTAATATTTTTCTCTTCTCAAATATAGGACTATTTTATATCGTTTTATAGATACACCTCTCCTGAATCGAACCACGTTGTCCAATTTCAAAAAGACTTTACAGCAAAAGCAAAACATTAGATTATGTTAGAGGAGTATATCGTAAAAGTAGCCACATAGCCAATTTCCGACCAACCACATGCATCACAAATAACCAAAAAACAGCTAATTGCAGCACTAACCTTTGACAATCTTCATCAGATGACACTCCTAGGACATCATGTTACACAATACATGCATTCTTTTGTTCGATAAAGTTCATATTTATATATAAAAACAGCATTTTACATCGGCGCGTGACGTTGAGAAACTATTTTCCCTCAAATGCATCCTGTGAATCAGCGCTACAATTTACTAAATTACTATTCGAAAACATTTTTAAATTACAGGTTGGAATGCAAAAGAAAAATTGACTTTTTTGTATGGCGATTACATGAAATCAGCCGTCTCCATCTACAATAGTTATTTAGAACATTAACAATGTCCACGCAGTATTTCTGATCAATTTGATATTATTTTAATGGACAAAAAAATAGCTTTTCTTTCAAAAACAAGGACATTTCTTAGTGACCAAACTTTTGAATGATAGCGTATGTAAATAACAATTTCTAAAAAGTTGTTTTCGCTTCGTTATTGTGTGTAGATTGATGAGGCCATTTTTTTTATTTAAGCAATTTTAGAAGGACGTAAGGTAACAACATGTGGAAAAAGTCAAGGGGTCTAAATACTTTCCTTAGACCACAAGTAGACCATAAAAAACACTTAGGATACTTAATAAGTGACAAACATATTAAGATAACTCTATTCCATTACTGAACAATATGAAAACAGATTGCATTAAATTGAATAATCTTCCCATAATACTTACAGGTAGAATAAACTGTAGAATGGCATGGCTCCCAAAGTTTTTGTATTTATTTTCGGTAATACGATGTACTGAAGACATTCTTTGAAAAAGTATTCTAGGTCATAACAGAATTTATATGGGTAAATGAAATTCATACAATAAAAAGGAAAGTTTTACATTTTACTATGTCTGAGGGTGGTTTTAACCTTCCACACTTTGAATTGTATCAACTCGCTACCCAAGGCTTTTAATGGCAACATATAGTTAAAATGCACTAAAAAGGAACAATGGGTACATATTGAAGATGCGGATGCTCATCCCCAGAATCATTTCACGTGTCAGTGGATAAAGATAACTATTAAGTTGTTAATGTTAAGAACAATATAGAAAAAAATGAAGCGTATTCTACAAGAACCAATATCACTCCCTAAAAACACAACCTTATGGAACAATCCTTGTATAGGTTTTCAGAACTCACCGATAAATTGGTCCATATGGAAAACTAAAGGCATATAAATCGTAAATGACTTGGTAACAGGAAATACATTTATTGGATAGTTTCAAATATATGTCAATTCAAAAAGTTACATATCATGAAATTTAGACTTTAAATCTTTTGACGCAACCTTCAGGGAACCTTATTTGAGTCAGAAAAGGATGTTCAGTCGACAGGGAAGATATAAAACCTTGCAGAGAGCATATCAAACTGACAATCTCTTCGGAAAAAAAATACAAACTATTGCAACCAAGACTTAAAATAACTGATGTTGGTACAATATGGAGGGAAAGTTCGAGCATAACTAAAAAAATTACAGTTAACAGAAATGTATGCTTAATCCAGTATAAAGTAATGTATATAATTTATTATACAAGAGACAAAATTCACAAATTCTACAGCACAATGGCAGAGTCATGTCTTAAGTGTAAAACTAATAATGACTCAAATAAGGGGAAAGCTATGAAGTCCAAAAGTAATGGACGGAGCTTGAAAGTTTGCTGTCAAAGTATTACAATGTAAAGACATTTTAATCCGTCGGTCTGTGTTACGAACCCCTTTTGCCCTGCAGTCTAGGGGGGATGGCAACGAGACCGTTACATAAATCATGCAAATATTAATAGCGATAAGAAACAGTGAGAACTAATAACTACAGACAACTACAATCTACCGTCAAACTCTAATGGTTTATTTATAAACACACGGTAATGGGGTGTGACAAAAGGGGCTGAGCTGGACCCAAGCAAAGAAACAATAAGCCAAAAACACCCATAAGCTAGACTAGCCTATTTCAAGAAGTTAGCCAACTAACCAAAAATACAGAGGGTGGTCCGCCCAGTTCTAACTAGGGTACTTAGACACAGTATTCCTACGGGTAATGTATGCCCATGGGCAACTTGTCTTGGTACCCCCTTTTCCCACCAAACAATCAAACAACAAAACAATACTCACAGGATTACTGGACAAATGTGACATGCAGTTGCAAAAACAAAAGAGATCAATACAGAGATAGCGAGCGAGAATGAACACAAAGATTGATCTCAGATTGAGAATGAGCTTGCGAGATAATGAGCTGGGGAGAAAACAACTGACTGGGTTTTTAAACCAAGGGAAAGGGGCTGTGATTGGGTGAGGAAAGGGGAGCAGGTGTCTTCTGATTGGGGACTGGTTGATGACTGATTGGGGAGTGATGATTGTCACCTGTGAGGAGGAGAAGGAGAGAAAAGAAACACAGGATACACACTTGTATCCGTAACAGTCTGCATATTTGATTCTCTTCTCATCACTCATGTTAACAAAACATATTGTAAAAACTTTGAAATCTATCAATCCGCCATCATTAACATAATGGAAAAATCAAATGATTTATAATTGAAAGAGCATGAGCGACCAAGAAAAACAAATTGATAGAATTTAAGGCCAAGTAGCAAACACTATTGCAGGCATTAGGGATGGGGGTGTGAGCATGCGAGTCTGGCCAGATGAGATGTAGTCGTTGTTTGTGTGTGTCAGTAAGTTGTTGTTCGTATGTACAGTATACTTTTGCATCTGGAGTGGAAAAATTTAATAAAAAATGTAAATAAATAAATGCCACATTTCAGAAAATGAATTGTGCTTCATGTCCAAATTTATCCCATTGTCTAAAATTGAATGTGTATCTCAATACCGTTACTTCAAGATGTGGACATGAAATACAAAATATGTAAAAATAGGTGAAATTGACTTGAATTGCTTTTTGGACAAAATGTCTAAAAGTTTACATTTGAAGCCTTTAACTTGTTGGGGCTAGGGGGCAGTATTTGCACGGTCGGATAAAAAATGTACCCAATTTAAACTGGTTACTACTCTTGCCCAGAAATGAGAATATAAAAGAAAAACATGGAGTCGTCTCGTGCATGCGCGCTCCAGTGTCATTGTTCTCAGCAGTACCACTCACAAAAACTCTTGCTGTTTTTCGCCCAGAGACTGGAGAGCTCCCATTCCACTTTCTGGCGCCTTCTGAGAGCCAATGAAAGACTTAGAAAATGTCACGTTACAGCAGAGATGCTGTATTTTTTTTATAGAAATGCCCTAGAAGGAGAACAAATGGTCAGACAGGGCACTTCCTGTATAGAATGTTCTCAGGTTTTGGCCTGCCATATGAGTTCTGTTATACTCACAGACACCATTCAAACAGTTTTAGAAACTTTAGAGTGTTTTCTATCCAAATCTACTAATTATATGCATATTCTCATTTCTGGGCAGGAGTAGTAACCAGATTAAATTGGGTACGTTTTTTATCCGGCCGTGAAAATACTGCCCCCTATCCCAAACAGGTTAAGCTTGTCCTTAAATTCGAGCTACCAGTCCATTGACAATACAGTGAATCAATTTTAAACCAATCTTTACTTAGCGATGCTTCTTTCGTTCTTGATTTGGAAGGCAGGTGAAACTCCAAAAACCAGAGAATATTCAGAAAGTGAGGAGTTCCCTCACCATTTTAGCTGCCGGACATCTCGCATTTACCAACATCTTTGCTGTAACTAGCCATTTATGTGGCCTGTAGAAGATGACAGTGGGTCACACAGCATGACCCAAACCACACAAACAAAGGTCTACACACATGCGAGGCATTTCAGTGTACAAAAAGTGGATTAAATATCTTTGAATATTTCTTCGTTATCGGAAAGTATCGTAAAGTTAAGTTGAAAATGTTCCCCCTATCCATATCCCTTCCTAAGCTAGAAGCCTCTATAGAGGGTATCCATCCATCAAAAATAATAGGATCTGTCTACAGACAGCCTATGGCATGACTATTCATTTGTTGGATTGAATCATTATTTTGTTGTTTATGTTGAACTGCTCTAACTTTGCTATCAATATACTATTGTTGCACTGAGCAGGTTCCCCAATCTTTTATTTCAGACAAGTTTGTTACAAATTGATTATATCTGTCGACCACAGGCAAGCAAGAAATTGCCTTTAATTATTTATATTTTTTACCGTGTGTGTCTGTCCAAGAATACTGAAGTGGGGGTTTTGGCTAACATCCAATGTGTTGCACAGCTGTACTATGCTCTCTCTCTGTATTCATAGAGGTTTAAATGGTACTCTACATTATAATGCAACATAAGCCAAGCATGCGGAGGGGGGTAAATGTAGGGTGGGTTTCCGCAAAGAGGCTGCCAACCCTTCTCAAGCTTTCCCGATAAGTTATTAAGGAAGACACTTGCCAACCTACTTTCAGAAGCAGAGCATCTGCCCATTCGGAGACCGTGGGTATCATCAGACTATATCATTTCTGATATGCCAAACGACCTTGAGCGCAACCATATACATACAGCAATATCTATCGCATGACTCTTAAGCACACAGGGAAAATAACTGCAAATCAATTCAAAATTTTGCCACAGGCCTCCTGGCGGCCATTACAATGTCACCTTCATAGCGCATATCCATTACTTATTGTATAGAGGTGCACTGTCAATATTCTGAGTGCTTGGACAGAGTTGCTTGCATTGCAGGTTTAAGAATTGTACATCTGATGGAAAAGATATCCTTACAGAGAGACATTCGAGCTAGCTTGCTCACACACTCTCTCTCACACACACAAACACACAGTTAACACAGCTCTTGCCTGCTTTAAGACGAGGCACCATCATTTTTCAGTTTCTACCCATTGATCCCTCTCTCTCTTCCTCTCCAGTCAGTGCCTTTGAACGCACTGCCTCATCTCCCATGACAGTACAGCCTAGCCGTCTGTTGGCTCCGAAACACTGGGCTCTCCAACACTCAAGGTTACAAACAGGATACCCACCCGAGAAATGACTAAGCTCCTTTGTTTCTGTTTTTGTGTTGGCGCATACTTATCCTTAAAATTCCATGAGCTTGAAGCTTGATTTCGAACAGTCACACTTAAGCCCCATATACTACCCACCACTGCGACCTGTACGCTCTCGTTGGCTGGCCATCGCTTCATACTCATCGCCTAACCCACTGGCTCCAGGTCATCTACAAGACCCTGCTACGCTCACTGGTCACCATAGCAGCACCCACCTGTAGCACGCGCTCCAGCAGGTATTTCTCTCTGGTCACCCCCAAAGCCAATTCCTCCTTCGGCCGTCTCTCCTTCTAGTTCTCTGCTGCCAATGACTGGAACGAACTACAAAAATCTCTGAAACTGGAAACACTTATCTCCCTCACTAGCTTTAAGCACCAGCTGTCAGAGCAGCTCTCAGATCACTGCACCTGTACATAGCCCATCTATAATGTAGCCCAAACAACTACCTCTTCCCCTACTGTATTTATGTATTTATTTAGCTCCTTTGCACCGCATTATTTATATTTCTACTTTGCACTTCCTTCCACTACAAATCTACCATTCCAGTATTTTACTTGCTATATTGTATTTACTTTGCCACCATGGCCTTTTTTGCCTTTACATCCCTTATCTCACCTCATTTGCTCACATTGTATATAGACTTATTTTTCTACTGTATTATTGACTGTATGTTTGTTTTACTCCATGTGTAACTCTGTGTTGTTGTATGTGTCGAACTGCTTTGCTTTATCTTGGCCAGATCGCAATTGTAAATGAGAACTTGTTCTCAACTTTGCCTACCTGGTTAAATAAAAGGTGAAATAAATAAAAAACTCCAGCTGAAGCTTCTTTTGCTTGTCTAGATTTTCAGTGAGACTTTAAATGTTTTGTTTTTATATGAGGGTTTCCACCAACATTTATTTGGATTAATGGGAATGTGTTGCTAATTCTTCACCTCCTCAGCCAAGAGACATAGCAAGATCAGTTGAATGACAGAAAAACCTTCCCACCTCTCTCTACCACAACACAGGAGGGGAAAAGGCTAATGTTTAGAGGGGTGGTATGTGCACATTCAAACATTTTTCAGGTGCTGGATCCAAGAGGATAACAAAGAACAAAAAGTAAACCTGCACACTGGTATGATAAGAGTATTTAATATGACTAGGACAACAATTCGATCTTAAACAGAGTCTTTGTCAGGGACAAAAGGCTAATGTACACTATTACAGTCTTGTCTGCAGCAAATTTCATCTATCACTGGTAAGCACCCTGTGGTGCTTCAGGTCGCGAAGTGGGAGGGCTAATGTTAACTTTTACAGTCTTGGCCTGCAGCAAAGTTCCTCAATGACAGGTAGTGCAGCCTATGCTGCCCTTGCTGCCTCAAGTGGGTTTCCTGCCTAGTTTGTGGAGGAAAACAAACTTCAGCCTATGTTTCCTCAAGTGACCTATGCTGCCTCAAGTGAGACTCCTGCCTGGTTTATGGAGGAAAACAAACTTCCTTTGTTCATCAACTGGTTCTTAAAATGTAATATTGTCATTCAAAGAATTATAGATTAACATCTCGTGAAAGCACCCGCATTGCCAGATTTAAAAATAACTTTACTGGGAAATCACACTTTGCAATAAAAGGGGATGCTATACTCAGAAAAATAGGCTAGCAATACAGGTCAGCGCCATCTTGGAACAATCGAATATCAAATCTACTCTTGTATACTATTGTAAATATTCCCTTACCTTTGATTATCTTCATCAGAAGGCACTTCCAGGAATCCCAGGTCCACAACAAATGTAGTTTTGTTCGAAAAAGTTAATAATTTATGTCCCAATAGCTTCTTCTTGTTAGCGCGTTCTGAAGGCTACTCAAAATGTTCCGTCGTGCGAGGGGACTTCTCCTCACGAAAGCGCAAAAAAATATATTTAAGTTCATTCAAACATATCAAACGTTGTATAACATAAATCTTTAGGCCTTTTTCAATCAGAGCTTCAATAATATTCAAGGGGGACGGTTGAATTGTCTTTCTAAACGTTTCGAAAGGGGAGGGTAGCCAGGGGCGCCCGCGTCATAATGGTAATGGCCCTCCCCATGTGACCAAGATCAACAGCCTCTCATTCGGTCAGTTTGTACTGTAGAAGACTCAAACCACTTTGTGAAGACTGGGGACATCTAGTGGAAGCCATAGGAAGTGCTCACTGAATCCTAACTCACGGTGTGATTTATAGGCAAAGTGCTGAAGTTGAGTCCGCAAATCAGATTTCCACATCCTGTTAGAAACTGTCTCGGGGTTTTGACTGCCATATGAGTTCTGTTATACTCACAGACACCATTCAAACAGTTTTAGAAACTTTAGGGTGTTTTCTATCCACATCTACTAATTATATGTATATCCTAGCTTCTGAGTTTGAGTAGGAGGCCGTTTAAAATGGGCATGTATTTTGTTTTTTATCGCTGTAGCGCCCCCTATCCTCAAGAGGTTTTAATAAGCAATGGCTTTTTTTCTGGCCACTCTTCCGTAAAGCCCAGCTCTGTGGAGTGTACGGCTTAAGTTGTCCTATGGACAGATATTCCAATCTCCACTGTGGAGCTTTGCAGCTCCTTCAGGGCTATCTTTGGTCTCTTTGTTGCCTCTGATTAATGCCCTCCATGCCTGGTCTGTGAGTTTTGATGGGCGGCCCTCTCTTGGCAGGTTTGTTGTGGTGCCATATTCTTTCCATTTTTTAATAATGGATTATGTGGTGCTCCGTGGGAGGTTCAAGTTTCTGATATATTTTTATAACCCAACCCTGATCTGTACTTCTCCAGAACTTTGTCCCTGACCTGTTTGGAGAGCTCCTTGGTCTTCATGGTGCCGTTTGCTTGGTGGTGTTGCAGACTCTGGGGCCTTTCAAAGCATGTGTATATATACAATGAGATAATGTGACAGATCATGTGACACTTAAATAAAGTCCAGCTGTGTGCAATCTAACTTCTTGTGGATCAGTGGGACGCTAGCGTTTATGAGGACAGCGCCCAGCACACAAATGCATAACAAATCATTTTCAAATCAGGGAGTTGCAACACAAAAGTCAGAAATAGCGATATAATATTTTTTTATTTATTTAAAAAATGTTTACCTTTATTTAACTAGGCAAGTCAGTTAAGAACAAATTCTTATTTTCAATGAC
This sequence comes from Salmo trutta, assembly GCF_901001165.1. Classification (NCBI taxonomy): domain Eukaryota; kingdom Metazoa; phylum Chordata; class Actinopteri; order Salmoniformes; family Salmonidae; genus Salmo; species Salmo trutta. Next base: position 2,363,616 of record NC_042968.1, on the reverse strand, counting down.
AGCCTAGGAACAGTGGGTTAACTGCCTTGTTCAGTAGCAGAATGACAGATTTGTACCTTGTCAGCTCAAGGATTCAAACTTGCAAACTTTCGGTTACTAGTCCTGTGCTCTAACCACTAGGCTACGCTGCCACCCCAAATACATGCCTTACCTTTGAAGATCTTCTTCTGTTGGCACTCCAAAAGGTCCCAGTTACATTACAAATGATCCTTTTGTTTGATAATGTCCTTCTTTATATCCATAAAAACTCAGTTTAGCTGGCGCGCTTCAGTCAAGAATCCAAATCGGTTTCCCTCCTTCAAAATCCCAAACGTTACCAATAAACTTATCCAAACAAGTCAATCAACGTTTATAATCAAACCTTTAGGTACCCTAATACGCAAATAAACGATAAAATTTAAGGCGGAGAATCGTTAGTGTCTTTACCGGAGAAAAATACCAAAGAACGCGCTCTCATTCACGCGCTTGGAAACACTACAGCCAAAATTGGGAGCCACCTAGAAAAACTACAATTTCTGGCAAATATTTCCAAAAACCAGCCTGAAACTCTTTCTAAAGACTGTTGACATCTAGTGAAAGCCCTGGGAACTGCAATCGGGCACAATTTTGTCCTATTATAAAAGTGCCAGCCATTGAAATCAGGTGGTAGGATGAAATTATTAAGAAGTTTACCTCTTGACGGTCTCGTCCCGTAAGCGGGATGGACATCCAGCGAAAAAATCCTATCGCCATTAGCATAACGATTTTTTTATTTTTTCAAATATAGGACTATGTCATATCGTTTTATAGATGCACCTCTCCTGAATCGAACCACGTTGTCCGATTTCAAAAAGGCTTTACAGCAAAAGCAAAACATTAGATTATGTTAGAGGAGTATATTGTAAAAGTAGCCACATAGCCATTTTCCGACCAACCACATGCACCACAAATAACCAAAAAACAGCTAAATGCAGCACTAACCTTTTACAAACTTCATCAGATGACACTCCTAGGGCATCATGTTACACAATACATGCATTCTTTTGTTCGATAAAGTTCATATTTATATATAAAAACAGCATTTTACATCGGCACGTATCGTTGACTAACTATTTTCCCTCAAATGCATCCGGTGAAACAGTGCTACAATTTACTAAATTACTATTCGAAAACATTTTTAAAATGTAATATTGTCATTAAGATTTATAGATGAATATCTCTTGAAAGCACCTGTAATGCCAGATTTAAAAACAACTTTACTGGGTAATCACACTTTGTGATAAAAGGGGATGCGATACTCAGAAAATAGGCTAGTAATACAGGTCAGCGCCATCTTGGAACAATCGCATATCAAATCTTGTCTTGTATACTATTGTCAATAATCCCTTACCTTTGGTTGTCTTCATCAGAAAGCACTTCCTTGGAATCCCAGGTCCACAACCAATGTATTTTCGTTCGAAAAAATTACTCCTTTATGTTCCAATAGCTTGTTCTTGTTAGCGCGTCTGAAGGCTGCTCCAAAACTTCCGTCGTGCGCGGGACAGCTCTTTTGAGAAAATGCATTTTTTTTTCATTTAGGTTTGTTCAAACATGTCAAATGTTGTATAACATAAATCTTTAGGGCCTTTTTCAACCAGAGCTCCAATAAGATTCAAGGGGGATGATTGCATTGTCTTTCAAAACGTTTCGAAAGGGGAGGGTAGCCAGGGGCGCCGGCGTCATAATGGTGATGGCCCTCCTCATGTGACCAATTCAACAGCGTCTCATTCATTCAGTTTTCACAGTAGGAGACTCAAATCACTTTGTAAAGACTGGGGACATCTAGTGGAAGCAATAGGAAGTGCTCAATGAACCATTGCTCACTGTGTGAATTACAGGCAAAGTGGTGAAGTTGAGTCCGCAATTCAGAATTCCACATCCTGTTACGATCGGTCTCGGGGTTTTGACTGCCATATGAGTTCTGTTATATTCACAGACACCATTCAAACAGTTTTAGAAACTTTAGCGTGTTTTCTATCCACAAGTATTAATTATATGCATATCCTAGCTTCTGAGTTTGAGTAGGAGACCGTTTAAAATGGGCACGAATTCTTTTCAAAAATCGCTGTAGCGCCCCCTATCCTAGGCGACCGTCAAGAGGTTAACTAATAATGTGACTTTGAAGGTAATTGGTTGCATCTTACATGAAATCCAAAATAAAAATCCATATAACCTGTTGAGGCTAGGGGGCAGTATTTTCACGACCGGATAAAAAATGTACCCGATTGAAACTGGTTACTACTCTTACCCAGAAATGAGAATATGCATATAATTAGTAGATTTTGATAGAAAACACTCTAAAGTTTCTAAAACTGTTTGAATGGTGTCTGTGAGTATAACAGAACTCATATGGCAGTCAAAACCCTGAGACAAATCCTAACAGGAAGTGGAAATCTGATTTGTGGAATCACATTCAAGCCTTTGCCTATGAAACACACCATGAGTTAGCATTCATTTAGTTATTCCTAAGGCTTCCACTAGATGTCAACAGTAAAAAGTGGCTTGAGTCTTCTGTAAAAACTGACCGAATGACAGGCCTGGAAAGTTTGTCATAGGGGGAGGGCCATTACTTCTATGACACGCATGCCCGTGGGTACACTCTTGTTCCGAAAAGTTTTGTAAGACAATGCAATCGTCCGCCTTGAATATTATTGAAGTTCTGATTGAAAAAGGCCCTAAAGATTTATGTTATACAACGTTTGACATGTTTGAACGAACGTAAATGCATTCTTTTTGCACATTCGTGACGACAAGTCCTGCGCGCTTTGTACATTTTGAGTAGCCTTCGGAACGAGCTAACAAGAAGGAGCTTTTTCGAACAAAACTACATTTGTTGTGGACCTGGGATTCCTGGAAGTGCCTTCTGATGAAGATAATCAAAGGTAAGTGAATATTTACAATAGTATATTTGATTTTAGATGAGTCCAAGATGGTGCTAACCTGTATCGCCTAGCCTATTTTTCTGAGCATAGCACCTCGTTTATTGCAAAGTGTGATTTCCCAGTAAAGTTATTTTTAAATCTGGCAATACGGTTGCATTCATGAGCTGTTAATCTATAATTCTTTGAATGACAATATTATATTTTATCAATGTTTTCGAATAGTAATTTTGTAAATTGTAGTGTTGATTCACCGGAAGCATTTGAGGGAAAAAAATTTCTGAACGTCATGCGCCTAATGTAAAATGCTGTTTTTATATATAAATATGAACTTTATCGGACAAAAGAATGCATATATTGTGTAACATGATGTCCCAGGAGTGTCATCTGATGAAGATGGTCAAAGGTTAGTGCTTAATTTAGCGGTGCTTGGTTTTTTGTGATGCATGTGGTTGGTCGGAAAATGGCGGTGTGGCTATTGTGTCAATGTACTCTCCTAACATAATCTAATGTTTCGCTTTTGCTGTAAAGCCTTTTGGAAATCGGACAACGTGGTTCGATTCAGGAGAAGTGTATGTGTAAAATAGTCCTATGTTTGATAACTTTGAATTATGACATTTTGTGGTTTTAAATCTGGCGCTCTGATTTTTCACTGCCCTAGAGAAGTAAAAGAAAAAAAATAAGCAAACACATTTGGTGTTCACCAAAAGGCATGTGGGAGAGACTCCCCACACATATGGAAGAAGGTACTCTGGTCAGATGAGCTTTTTGGCAATCAAGGAAAATGCTATATCTGGTGCAAACCCAACACCTCTCATGAGTCCGAGAACACCATGGGGATGATTTTCATCGGCAGGGACTGGGAAACTGGTCAGAATTGAAGGAATGATGGATGGCGCTAAATATAGGGAAATTCTTGAGGGAAACATGTTTCCGTCTTCCATAGATTTGAGACTGGGACAGCAGTTCACCTTCCAGCAGGACAATGACCCTAAGCATACTGCTAAAGCAACACTCAAGTGGTTTAAGGGGAAACATTTAAATGTCTTGGAATGGCCTAGTCAAAGTCCAGACCTCAATCCAATTGAGAATCTGTGGTACGACTTAAAGATTGCTGTACACCAGCGGAACCCATCCAACTTGAAGGAGCTGGAGCAGTTTTGCCTTGAATAATGGGCAAAAATCCCAGTGGCTAGATGTGCCAAGCTTATAGAGACATACCCCAAGAGACTTGCAGCTGTAATGGCTGAAAAAGGTGGCTCTACAAAGTATTGACTTTGGGGGGGTGAATAGTCATGCACACTCAAGTTTTTTCAGTTTTTTGTCATATTTCTTGTTTGTTTCACATTAAAAAAAGATTTTGCATCTTCAAAGTGGTAGGCATGTTGTGTAAATCAAATGATACAAAGCCCCCCAAAATCTGTTTAATTCCAGGTTGTAAAGCAACAAAATAGGAAAAATGCCAAGGGGGGTGAATACTTTCGTAAGCCACTGTACCATCTGGAGTGTATAGTTTCATCAGCTGACTTGAATGAGTTAACTAACGTAATATCTTGCTATATTGAATTCTGTGTTGATTTGATGATCCCCAAAAAACATGGATGATATTTCCTAACAACAAACCATGGGTGACCAAAGAATTGAAAGTGGTGCTTAACCTGTTGGGGGTAGGGGGCAGTAATTGCACGGCCGGATAAAAAACGTACCCGATTTAATCTGGTTACTTCTCCTGCCCAGTAACTAGAATATGCATATAATTATTGGCTTTGGATAGAAAACACCCTAAAGTTTCTAAAACTGTTTGAATGGTGTCTGTGAGTATAACAGAACTCATTTGGCAGGCCAAAACCTGAGAAGATTCTTTACAGGAAGTGGCCTGTGACCATTTCTTGCCCTCCTTGATCATCTCTAACAAAAACAGGGGATCTCGCTAGCGGAAAACCACTCCAAATCCAATGATAGGGCGTGGCGCGAAATACAAACTTCTCGAAAATCCGAAAACTTCCTTATTTCAAACATACAACTATTTTACACCATTTTAAAGACAAGACTCTCATTAATCTAACCACACTGTCCGATTTCAAAAAGGCTTTACAACGAAAGCAAAACATTAGATTATGTCAGGAGAGTACCCAGCCAGAAATAATCAGACACCCATTTTTCAAGCTAGCATATAATGTCACAAAAACCAAAACCACAGCTAAATGCAGCACTAACCGTTGATGATCTTCATCAGATGACACTCCTAGGACATTATGTTATACAATACATGCATGTTTTGTTCAATCAAGTTCATATTTATATCAAAAACCAGCTTTTTACATTAGCATGTGACGTTCAGAACTAGCATACCCACCGAAAACTTCCGGTGAATTTACTAAATTACTCACGATAAACATTCACAAATAACATTTACGTTCAAATGCCTCTCCTGTGAAGAATTGACACATGACATATGCCTAGTTTTCTGAATCGAGTCACATATGTGTTTTTAATAAACTCAGCTATATGTAAGATTCTGAGTTTGTGTGATGCTTTAAGACTTGGAATGCTTTACACAGCCATATGTCAAGAAATCACCCTGCTCCGCAATCCTCACTAACCAAAGCTCTATCGACGTTCAGGTGCCATATCTGTGGTTATAATCAATTTAACATAATTTCCAACATCTGAAAAATCATGAGACTGTAATTTGTATGTTTCGGGATTGTGCATACAAAACCAATATTTATGAGAATTTTAAAAGTCAACACAGAAAACACTTCAATTGGTGAAACTCCCGAAATCCTTGAAAAAGAGAGACTTGAACTTCAAGGAAAAATGAGAGGAGAGTTGTGGACAAAATGGCTCAGACTTTTGCTTACAGACATCAGGAGGTGGTGAACAAGGAACCCAGGATTGAGGATGTCAATGCCAGATGGCCTGCTCTGTTCCAACAGAAAGAGGTAAAATGAGAGGATGTAGAAGCTGGAGTGACTGGTTTTAGGTACAGCTACGATACCTTGGTCACAATTTGGGAAGGTTGAGAGAAGATGTAGGTGGTATTTATTGACACGGTGGAGGTTGTTTTAATGATCCCCTCCCCTGCCCTGCTGTCTTATGTTTCAAATCAATGCTGAGTTCTTGAGGCTCACGACTGTTCCCCTGGAATAAAAATTCATAGCACAGTTAGACATGCTTTCAACTCAGCTGATTTAGAGTAATCCGAGCCAAAGGAGGAGCAACTCGGGGAAAAGACCACTGAAATCATGCAGATTTTGGATCAGGTGTATCTATCACATTTGTGTGTGTTTGTATACACGAGAGCTAAACATGATTCATTAATAGAGAGATGGAGCGGGTGAACATCAGGTGAGTGGGATTATGAAAATGTATCAAGATTGTGTTTTCCCAGATGGAGGACACTAATATTAGAAGAGTGTGTCCTGAAGGCCCTCATCTACCTGGGAGAAGATGAGAAGAACATGATTAAGGAATACTTGGAACTTCATTTCTGTCAGCATGTCCTGTACTGATTATATATTTATTTAGATTACAGAAAAAGCTGAGTGAGTGGTGTTCTTTTAACATTTTATTTTGTCTTTGTGTCATCCAGGCTGACGAGGCTCAGAGGGATTTGGAACAGCTCACCATGGCAGTGTTTGTCATTGGTAAGGAAGGTGAAAGACTACTGCATCCACCAGAAGACATCGGCATAGTCATTGAAGGACAACACCAAGGTGTTGATAGTGTTTCTCTTATGGTTTATGTTGTTTACAGATTTAACACTTAATTTAATTTTGGTTACAGATTTGAGATCATTTAATGGTGTGTGCAAGGAAGTTCCAGGTGGCTCCTAACATAAACAAACGATTCAAAGTTCAAATATACCTCTAAATAGTTTTGTTCATTCATACAAGTTGCCAGAAAAAACACTTTGATTTTATACTATGGGCAAAAAGGTGTTTACATAAATAGTTGTTTTTCTTGAGCTTTCCCTTATAGGCCAAGTTCATCAAAACATTTTCGAATTGTTAATTTAAATCCTAATGCAGTTTGATCAACACGATGTCTGCCAAAGTGCAGAATCTTTGTTGCAAACTGCAAAGCTCACAATATCCAAGACTATGATGTTATTGCTCGGGTCCTAAAATGTTCTGTTTTTACGATTTGATTTTGGTTACAGATTTGAGATAATTTGTGTGTGTGCAAGGAAGCTCCAGGTAGCTCTTAACAAAAAGCAACCATCATGGACTCTAACAGCTGAACATTAAGTGGAATGGAGCATTTTCTTGCTATCCTGTTGGTTAGAGAAGACTTCATATTGCCGCTGTCAGGTGAAAGTATTGTATCTTCAAATATCAGGACATTGAATTTATGTTTTTTCAATGTTAATGAATGGTCAAATTTTAATTAGGTTGTATTTTAGATAAGTGTCTGCACAGCTCTAGGCGCAAAATCTTAAGAGGTTCAAAAATGGTTGTCCTGCCTTTCAATTTATATGTAAAAAAATATATCTTCACATTTGGAGTTACAAGGGTTTCACCCAACAGCAACGATATGCTCTGTCTTGGAAAAGATTGTTAAATGTACAACAGTACTCTACTTACCATGTATGGTAGCTTCTACAGTTTTATTGAAGTTCAAATACCGTACCTGGAAACAATTATGTTTATTAATGCAGGTTGCAAATGCACAAAACAATTCTGTTTTGAGTCATACTTATGTGTTTTATAAAACAACCTAATATTTTGTTTAGCAGGAAATTGGTTCTATTACATGTTACCAATTGAAGTAACACTATTGGGTTCCTCCAATCCAGGCATTTTCTTTCATTCAAGTAGATTTTTTGGGTTGGAATTGAGAAGAATTTTAGTTTTTGGTAAAGTAAATAATAAAGTTTTTTAAATATGGAAATTTAAGTTGAGTTACAGAATAATTAGGTTGAACTGAGGTAAATTATTGACTTCATTGTAATCAAATTATACAAGTAGCATTGACCTAATAATTTACTTAAATCCAAAGTTTATATTTGTCTTGAAAAAAAAGTTATTTGTGTGGTATCACTTGAAGTAACTCATTCAAGTTTTTCCAATGATTCAGTTTTTCAGTGCACTCCACGCTTATTAATAGCCTAAATTATCACTATCCAAGCTACTCATCACATTAGGAATAGTAGGTTGACATTAGTCTGCAAATGCGATGACAGAGGCATGCAATCCTTTGTTATAAAGGTGAATTTTTATGGTGAAAAATAGTCTCCCCAAAACTTAACTCATGCGACACATGCTAATTGCTAGACTACAAGCTTTCTAGCTAGCTAATTTTGGCTAACTTAGTGTTGTTGTTAATGCCTGGTTAGCATATCAGCTAAACTAAATTCCAAATCGATCAGACTTGACTTACCAGTGATGAAATGATCGTAGTAAACCCATTACTGACAGCTGTCTGGGTTCAGGTCTTGACAGGCAAAAAGGTTTGTTTGCTTATCTGGCAGTTGTTGAGTCTTATCTTGGTGTCACAAATGCTGTTTCATGATTGCGGAAAATCTGTAAACATATTGTTTTTCCTGTTGTCTTTCCTGTCTGGTTAGAGCAGCCAAATACTCTACAGACAATGACCGTGGTGATGAATCAAGTTGTTTTAAGCATGCAGTTTGGGGTAGCCACTCAACTGTTGTCAGAAGAATTAATGCAATGGTCTTCCAACATAGCCGCCAGGAGGAGCCATACGTAAATTGCAAGCCCTTACTAATACCTGACAAAACACAGTAAATCCATAATAACACCAATTAGAACGGCTAACCCAGCAATTGTCCAAATCCCACTGAAATTGAACTTGGTTCCATAAAGCAGGTATAGCTTCACTTTTTTTCCTGCCTTCACAGCAGTAGCCACAGCCTCTACTCATCATGGCGTGGGAATTGGGAAAATCGGATATCCTCCACAGTATTTCTTGTACACTTGTGGGGTATGTGTAAAATGGGCAGGGATAACCAACCCTCCTAGAGAACTACTAAGTATAGAGGTTGTTGCTACAGCCCTGCTCTATAACACCTGATTCAGCAGGACCTCAGAAATACAAACACATCGGGAATGAAGGTCATTGAGAACACTCAAATGTCAGTTACTTTGATAGAAAATATTGATGTGTATTTATATTTTTTCTAAATGGAAGCAACAGTTGTTTGTCTGCACTCTACAGAACTAATTTTGTTCCCCATTCCCGGATTGATATTTTCAGTCCGTAACTCAAAGATTTGTTTGTGTCTTTGAAGTTCTACTGTTTTCCAAGGTTCTGATGAGCAGCAGATTAATGGAATAAGATGGAAATTGCAAGGTATGTGGATATTCACTATTAGCGTAGAGCTGAAAACACCTTTAGTAAATTACCGAATAGCTATTTCTGTTCTTTATGCTATGAAATATTTATATAAAAAAATGTGTAGCCCATCAACTGAAATCTGAAGACCAAATGCCATCAAATGTCTGGGTATTTCTTCCTGTGATTGATCTACTAATTTCTCTCTACCTCACCCCTCTAAAAAATTATGCACTCAAAACGACAACTTGTTCATTATCATGACTCATCACGGACTCAGTATAAATCAATTGCATGCATAATGGAAAGACAGTCTAGCATTTCAGTCATCACATTTTCTGGGAGGTGCCAAAAGTGCTTTCTCCCCTTACAGACATTGACTGATCTACAGATCTGACGTTTTACATAATTTATTTTTTCGCCATCTTCTGACTGTCACTTCTTTGTTACATTTGCCTGTGTTCAAGGGTTTGAGTAGCCAATTCCCTCTTGCGAGGATCTCACCAATCAAATCAACCAGGACTCTGAGGGCAATAAATGGATATACCTGGGAGGGAAGGTCAATACGTGATGTGAAACTGGTCCTAGGTCAGTGATTCAGCAGGAGAGTTTAATTTAGCTTGGATGAGAGTGTGTGTGATAGAGAGACTGCTCCTAGGTCAGTGATTCAGTGGGAGAGCTTTCTTTAACTAGTATGAGAATATGTGTGAGAATGGTCCTAGGTCAGTGATTCAGTGAGAGCTTCATTTAGCTGGAATGAGAATGTGATGTGTGAGATTGCTCCTTGGTCAGTGACTCACAGAAGCTAATAATAAGACAGGCCTTCAAAGCACATAAACATACATGCAAAGGGATGAACCACATCTTAGCAGTGACATTTGTAAAAAAAGAAAAAGGTCTATAATACCATTGGCCAAAAAAATGACTGAAAATGGTGTTGTGTGATGCAAGAAACCACTGCCGGTCTCTGGATGTACAATCTCCTGCCGTTGTACCCTTCAGTAAGGCATTTAACCTCCCACAAAGTAAAATAACTGCAATGTTAGGCTACTGTGTGGTCAATCCTCAATCTGGAGAGTTACTGGGTGTGCAGGCTTTTTCATCCAGCCCTGCTGAAACATCAGAGTCAGCTAACCAAGGTTATATTGAGCAGTTGTTTTTTTACAATATGCTGTGTTAGCATGGCATGAACAAAAGTAAGAATTTTAGGAGAAACTATGTTGCTACACTTGCCAGCGTGTTATAACCATAACAATCTATACCTAGTAAGGATTATATATTTGACTCCACACACACTGTACACACAACGTTCGTCACATGCTGGTGGTATTTTACAGGAATTTTTTTTTATGCAAGCTCATTGGTTGTAGCGGCCATGTTGTTTGAGGTAGAGTCTTGGAAAATACTGTGTTTAAATACATCCGTGGATAGATGCTATATGCCAAATTGGGTGTTGCTCCGTCCAGTGGTTCTGGAGAAGCAGACTTTTAAAATAATTTACATCATTGGAAAAGGTCCAAAAACAGACATTTTGTATAATCTGTTCGATGTTGAGTTCTGATATATGGCAAGTGCAGTATAAAGTACAAAGTAGCTCATCCTACAGGAATGTGTCCAATTTGTTCTGATGGTGGTACTATGTAGCCAACAATACACCAACAGCTTGGACCACACAATCACATAGACATATGCAGGACACACACACAAACACACTCATTGACAGACCAGGATTCTCCTTCGATTCTTTGTGATATCTAAAAAGTCCATAGTTATAAATAATGGTATTTAGCAGTCAAGGTTAATTACATGGTTAAGAAAACCTTGTGGTGATGTATTTAATTATGTATTCTGTTTTCTAAGGGAGACTGGTTTGACTGGTAGGGTTAAAAAACTGGTTAGAGCTTCCGTGGTCCCCACTTCAGTCGAGTTGGTGGCGGTAATGCACCATTAACATTGGTTGTCGACAACCAAAAAGAAGAACGTTTTCTAACCGTACATGGTCTGAGATTAAAAGAAAAGACAAAATAACACTTCTAAATCATCATTCACTTATTTGCGCACCTGTGAGCACGGTAGGCTAACCATGTGAAGTTATACCAAAATTAAGTGTTAAGCTTCAGTGATGATTTCAATCAAATAAAGTTCTGTGTTTTGCCATTTTGGTAGTGCTATGTTTGTTGGTGTGTAGCTAACTAGCTATGGAAAGTTAGCTACACTGAACAAAAATATAAATACAACATTTTACTGAGTTACATTTTGTATAAGGAAATCGTTCAATTTAAATAAATTCATTAGGCCCTAATCTATGGATTTCACATGACTGGGAATACAGATATGCATTGATTTGTGACCGATATGCATTGATTTGTCAGATACCTTAAAAGAAAAGATAGAGGTGTGGATCAGAAATCCAATCAGTATCTGATGTGACCACCATTTGCCTCAGCAGCGCGACACATCTTCGCATAGAGTTGATCAGGCTGTTGATTTTGGCCTGTGGAATGTTGGCCCACTCCTCTTCAACGGCTGTGCGAAGTTGCTGGATATTGGCAGGAACTGGAACACTGATGTACACGTCGATCCAGAGCATCCCAAACTTGCTCAATGGGTGACATGTCTGAGTATGCAGGCCATGGAAGAACTGGGACATCTTCAGCTTCCAGGAATTGTGTACAGATCCTTTCAACATGGGGCCATGCATTATCATGCTAAAATATGAGGTGATGGCAGCGGATGAATGGCACAACAATGGGCCTCAGGATCTCATCACAGTATCTCTGTGCATTCAAATTGCCAATGATAAAATGCAATTGTGTTCATTGTCCGTAGCTTATGCTTGACTATACCATAACCCCACCGCCACTATGGAGCACACTGTTCACAATGTTGACATCAGCAAACCTCTCGGGGACACAACAACATACACGCTGTCTGCTATCTGCCTGGTACGGTTGAAAGAGTATTTATCCATGAAAAACAAACTTCTCTAATGTGCCAGTGGCCATCGAAGACTTGCCAGTGGCCACTAAAGTCGGTTACGACGCTGAACTGCAGTCAGGTCAAGACCCTGGTGAGGATGACGAATGAGCTTCCCTGAGACTATTTCTGACAGTTTATGCAGAAATGCTTCAGTTGTGGAAATCCACAGTTTCAACAGCTGTCTAGGTGGCTGGTCTCAGACGATCCCGCAGGTGAAGAAGCCGGATGTGGAGGTCCTGGGCTGGAGTGGTTACACGTGGTCTGCGGTTGTGAGGCTGGTTGGACGTACTGCCAATTTCTCTACAATTATATATATATATATATATTATTCTTTTTTCTGAGGCAAATAGCAAAATGCACAAGAAAAAAATAATAATAATATATATATATATATATATATATATATATATATATATAATTCTTTTTTTTCTTGTGCATTTTGCTATTTGCCTCATGACTCCTGCATGTTTTGTTGACTATGAACTTTCTTGTTTACCCAACTGTGGACAGACTGTTTGTTCCCACACTCGGGACTCTGACTCTATTGGTTACAGACTTTTGGTCTCCCATCCTATTCTAACCAGCTCTCGCCAGCTTTGTATTCATGTTACCAGATAACACTTTTGTACAATACGATCTTGTTGGCATCTAATGCACATTTAAATGTCAAATCAACACTGCAGATCTCTCCCTGTCCTCTGCCGTGCCTTGATTGTATTACTGCTGATGATATCTGGAAATGTGCATGTACACCCTGGCCCATCTACTGTTGCTATCCCCAATTCTGACTTGTGCTCTGATACCTGCTTCACTGATTTCTGCACCAGCCTGTACACTACCTGCCCTAAGCTCTCCCCTGGCCCCTTACACTGAGTCTGAATTTCTCCTGCTAGCTGACCTAAACTGGGACATGCTTAAAAAACCTGACCAAGTCCTAAAGCAATGTGACTCCCTACATCTTTCTCAGATTCTTACCAATCCCACAAGGTATGACTCCAAACACCCTGAAAAGGCTACTCTCCTCGATGTTATCCTCACAAATAATCCTGATAATTATCAGTGTTTTCTGTAATGACCTTAGTGATCACTGTTTTACAGCCTGTGTTCATAATGGCTGCTCAGTGACACGACCTGTCCTGATTTGTCATAGACTCATGCTAAAAAACTTTAATGATCAAGCCTTCCTTCATGAACTGGCCTCTGTAAAATAACCTCTTCTAACCAAGAGTCATCTTATTAGCCTATTGTCATCATTAACTTACAGGCATTGGATGAGCATAGGTGTCTAGCTGTAGGTAGGGTAGTTGTCTAGTAAAAACATGGGATCCCCTCGTGCACGAGCCTCAGTTTGATGGTCCCCTAATAGAGCACTTACCAAAGGCGCTAAAGTTTTTCAGCCAGTGGCTGGAATTACATCATTCAGCTTTTTCCCGGGTTCTGAGAGCCTATGGGAGCCGTAGGAAGTGTCACGTTACAGCAAAGATCCTAAATGTTCAATAAACAGAGCCAAGAAGCCCATGAAATGGTCAGAGAGGGTGCTTCCTGTTTGGAATCTTCTCAGGTTTTTGCCTGCCATATGAGTTCTGTTATACTCACAGACACCATTCAAACAGTTTTAGAAACTTTAGGGTGTTTTCTATCCAAAGCCAATAATTATATGCATATTCTAGTTTCTGGGCAGTAGTAATAACCAGATTAAATCGGGTACGTTTTTTATTCGGCCGTGTAAATACTGCCCCCTAGCCCTAACAGGTTATTAATGGCTGATACGGAGTGCCCATGTCAACGCTATGACATTTACTTAGAAACTAATGGAGCCGATCAGAGACGGAATACAAATTTTACATGGCTAGGGCTGCTAAAAAGGTCTGTTGACAACCCTGCACTGTTCCCCTTCTGAGACGTAGCTGGCAATCATTCCTGAGGATGATGATGATGATGTCTTTCCTTACGAAAGCTTGTATTTCATCATAGGTAGCAGAACAATAACCTATACCCTTGAGCAAACTAGCATGGTTAATGCACCCATTGTGTTTTTAGGATAAAATGTAGCACCACCACACCGGCAGTAACAAGTCATGACGACAGTCAAATTCCAAATTCCATCAGCTTTCTATAGGCTAGGCCTGCTATATTTATTTCTCAACTTTCCTAATATTAAGCACATTGCTTTGCTTTACATCAGGAGTAGCCTAACTGGCTGGCATGAAAATAAACTGTGGGAAAAGCGTCCTCCATTTGCTATTTAAGTGCTTACGAATGACAGGTATTTTTTTCCCGTGACCCTGTTAAGACATGTGCATGATAATGGTCCATTTTAAATCAAAACACATTTCATACATACTTTTTTGGTTTCTACATGATTCCATATGTGTTATTTCATAGTGTTGATGTCTTCACTATTATTCTACACGGTAGAAAATAGTGAAAAAAAGAAAGAGAAACCATTGAATGAGTAGGTGTCTAAACTTTTGACTGGTACCGTATATTATTTAGTACATGTAAAGACAAGATTACATGTAGAATAATCTGAAATGTGACATTATTATCACTTGTGAATGATGTCCAGCATGTGCCAGACACCGGTACCATGTCAGATATAGAGTAGAAAAATATTCAATTTTGAGTTTGCATCCCAATATTACACTTTATATACATATATTTAACCATCTACATACATATACAGTTAAAGTCAGAAGTTTACAAACACTTAGGTTGTCATTAAAACTCATTTTTCAACCACTCCACAAATTTCTTGTTAACAAACTATAGTTTTGGCAAGTCGGTTAGGACATCTACTTTCATACTTTTTGGAGAAATGTCCTCTGGTCTGATGAAACAAAAATAGAACTGTTTGTCCATAATAACCATTGTTATGTTTAGAAAAAAAGGGGGATGCTTGCAAGCCAAAGAACACCATCCCAACCGTGAAGCACGGGAGTGGCAGCATCATGTTATGGGTGTGCTTTGCTGCAGGAGGGACTGGTGCACTTCACAAAATAAATGGCATCACGAGGAAAGAAAATTATGGGGATATATTGAAGCAACATCTCAAGACATCAGTCAGGAAGTTAAAGCTTGGTTGCAAATGGGTCTTCCAAATGGACAATGACCCAAAGCATACTTCCAAAGTTGTTGCAAAATGGCTTAAGGACAACAAAGTTAAGGTATTGGAGTGACCATCACAAAGCCCGACCTCAATCCTATAGAAAATGTGTGGGCAGATCTGAAAAAAGCGTGTGCGAGCAAGGAGGCCTACAAACCTGATTCAGTTACACCAGCTCTGTCTGGAGGAATGGGCCAAAATTCACCAAACTTATTGTGGGAATCTTGTGGAAGGCTATGCTACCAAATACTAATTGAGTGTATGCAAACTTCTGACCCACTGGGAATGTGATGAAAGAAATTAAAGCTGAAATAAATCATCATCTCTACTATTATTCTGACATTTCACATTATTAAAATAAAGTGGTGATCCTAACTAACCTAAGACAGAGAATCTTTACTAGGATTAAATGTCAGGAATTGTGAAAAACGTAGTTTAAATGTATTTGGCTAAGGTGTATGTAAACTTCCGACTTCAACTGTACCTTTATTATTCCCCGCAAACCGTACCACCCCTTCCCCAATTGGAGTAAACTAATAAACAATAACACTTAGGCTTCTACCTTCGTTTATACATATTATACACATTTTACAGACAATCTATTTTACAATAGTTATATTTTTTGTTTTTAGTCCTTCCTCTATTCAGTTCTATTTGTAACTGTGCTATTTTACAACAATGTTGCACCTCAATACATTTTACAGACCCCATATGTTTTACATTGGTTATCTTGTTATTAGTCCCACCCTTCAGCTCCATTCAACCCGTCACATCTCATCTCTTAACACCATCCATTTTGGATTTCTATTTGCCATATATTTTTCAACTCTGCTGTTATGCTTCACAAAAGCACTGAACCTTTCTATTCTCCTAGCTTCTACAGATTGTAAATTAAAGATACATTTTTTTGCTAAAATATTTATTATATTATTGATTGATTGACTATGACTTTCCAAATCACCCAATATTGCTATCTGCAGCGTTAGTTCTAGGCAAATGTTGCAATTCGTCAGCCATTCCTGGACCTGTGACCAAAAACAAGCTACATATGGACAGTACCAAAATAAATGATCTAATGACTCTGCCTCCTCACAGCAAAATCAGCAGAGCTGGGAAGATTGTATCCCCCATATATATAACATTATTGGTTGCAAGTATTTTGTATGATAATTTAAATTGAAAAATGTTTAGTTTTAAATCTCTCTTTGTTTTGCATGTCAATTCATAAACCATGTGCCATGGAATGGGTACATCAAAAATCTCTTCCCAGCTATTTTGCAATTTATATGGCACAGCTGTCATTTTTTTGGTCCCTAAATGAAATTGGTCTATGTTTTTATTTAACCATTTTTGGTCTTTAATGCAGGGCGGACAGACAAGTCCCCCTTCTACTTCCATTTCTGTGGTAATGTTGCAATTAGTTGGTTGTAATTTTTGGTAGAGCAGACATTTCCATATGTCTGAGTTAGCTGCATGTGTGACATAACTCCACCAGTCCTATTTATGATATAATTTTAAAAAATTATACCTGTTTTAAACATTTTATCGAAAAATATATTTTCTTTTCATCAATTAGTATATTTGAGTTTAACCACAATATTTGTTGTATTATTTGTTCTGTCTTTTCAGGTGGATTAAACTGAAATTGCAACCAACTTCCTAAGGCTTGTTTAAAAAATAATGATTTTCAAACAACCGAAAGTGAGCAGTTGTAATCTGAATTAAGGGAAAAAGGCCATTCTTGAACATGGGGTGAGACATTCCTAAAATGTTTCATGAACGTTGGCTAAACAAACTCACTGTAGAAAGTAATGCACATAAGATTCTACAACCTGGGCTTGCCTATTCCGCTGGGGAAACTACTGTAGTGACTCGTAAAAATATGTGCAGCAGCTGGCAGGGAGTCCAGCATGGTCATCAGATTGCAGAATTGTTCTTTCTTTACTGGAAGAGGAGACTCGTAGGCCCCGGGGTAGTGGCTTGACTACCAGGACTTCCATCCCTCATACTGGCTGTGGCTCTGGTGTGTATATTCCAAGAATCATCAGCAGAAATGTTAAAGGACAGCAGAAACAATATTCATCATACAATTCTAATGACTTTTTCAACAAAATGCCCTACCATCACTTTTGGTATAAAGCAGTGTGCTGGGGTTAGAGAACCCCTCTAAAATACTTTTTTTAGTACCTGAGAGTTTGGCTACATCAGTGAGGTGGTGTGTAGTCCAGCGAGTCAAGGTGGCCAGGGCCCCATTGTGAACATATTTCTGCCCAGTGTGGATGCAGTCAGGTCACTGAAAGCACATACATTAACTTTAAGTTAATCTGAATAGCAAGAAAATTAAGAGGACTCAATATAGACATTAGAGCCACATCCAGCTCACATGTAAGTATCGTGTGTGGATGCACTTATTGGGATCAGAGAGTTTTATGATCAGCATATTCTGATTTAAGTAAGAAATATAGACATAATACATAGCCTAATCATTCCTGTCGATGGCTATTTGTATTTTCATATACTGACATGAATGTCTTCTTGTAGGCAGTTAGTCGCTGGCCTCCCTGTTGAAGGTGCATTGAAAACGTTATTTTCTTTTAGGCTGGTCCTGAGGCTGCCTTCTTCGCTTCACTTTGTCCTGGATTGCAAACACACACACAGGTTTGCAACAGTTATCCAGGTTTGCAACATTGTATCATATCAGTCAGACAGTGTTAGAAGTCTTATCCCACAGACTCTCCCCACTGTCTCCCGCAATTATTATTATTTCCCTCCTGCTCATTCCCCCTGATGTTCTGAAAGAGCTGCAAAATCTGGATCCCAACAAATCAGCTGGGCTAGACAATCTGGACCCTCTCTTTCTAAAATGATCTTCCAAAATTGTTGCAACCCCTATTACTAGCCTGTTCAACCCCTATTACTAGCCTGTTCAGCCTCTCTTTCGTACCGTCTGAGATCCCCAAAGATTGGAAATCTGCCACGGTCATCCCCCTCTTCAAAGGGAGAGACACTGGACCCAAGCTGGTATAGACCTATATCCATCCTGCCCTGCCTTTCTAAAATCTTTGAAAGCCAAGTTAATAAACAGATCACCGACCATTTCGAATCCCACCATACCTTCTCTACTATGCAATCTGGTTTCCGAGGTGGTCATGGGTGCACCTCAGCCACGCTCAAGGTCCTAAACGATATCATAACCGCCATCAAGAAAATACAGTACTGTGCAGCCGTCTTCATCAACCTGGCCAAGGCTTTCGACTCTGTCAATCACCACATTATTTTTCAGCAGACTCAATAGCCTTGGCTTCTCAAATGACTGCCTCGCCTGGTTCATCAACTACTTTTCAGATAGAGTTTAGTGTGTCAAATCGGAGGGCCTGTTGTCCGGACCTCTGGCAGTCTCTATTTGGGTGCCACAAGGTTGAATTCTCGGGCGACTCTTTTCTCTGTATATATCAATGTTGTTCCTCTTGCTGCTGGTGATTCTCTGAACCACCTCTATGCACACCATTCTGTATACTTCTGGCCCTTCTTTGGACACTGTGCAAATAAACCTCCAAATGAGCTTCAACGCCATACAACACTCCTTCCGTTGCCTCCAACTGCTTTTAAATGCTAGTGAAACTAAGTGCACGCTCTTCAACCGATTGCTACCCGCACCTTCCCGCCTGACTAGCATCACTACTCTGGACAGTTCTGACTTAGAATATGTGGACAACTACAAATACCTAGGTGTCTGGTTAGACTGTAAACTCTCCTTCCAGGCTCACATTAAGCAACTCCAATCCAAAATTAAATCTAGAATCGCCTTCCAATTTCGCAACAAAGCCTCCTTCACTCATGCTGGCAAACATACCCTTGTAAATCTGACTATCCTACCGATCCTTGACTTCGGTGATGTCATTTACAAAATAGCCCCCAACACTCTACTCAGCAAACTGGATGTAGTCTATCACAGTGCCATCCATTTTGTCACCAAAGCCCCATATACTACCCACCACTGCGACCTGTATGCTCTCATTGGCTGGCCTTCACTACATATCTGTCGCCAAACCCACTGGCTCCAGGTCATCTATAAGTCTTTGCTAGGTAAAGCCCCACCTTATCTCAGCTCACTGGTCACCATGGCAACACCAAGCCATAGCACACACTCCAGAAGGTATATTGCACTGGTCATCCCCAAAGCCAACACCCACTTTGGCCGCCTTTCCTTACAGTTCTCTGCTGCCAATGACTGGAATGAATTGCAAAAATCCCTGAAGCTGGAGACTTATATTTCCCTCACTAACTTTAAGCATCAGCTGTCAGAGCAGCTTACCGATCACTGTACCTCTACAGAGCCAATCTGGAAATAGCACACCCAACTACCTCACCCCCATATTATTACTTACCCTCTTGCTCTTTTGCACCCCAGTATCTCTACTTGCACACCATCATCTGCACACTTATCACTCCAGTGTTAATGCTAAATTGTAATTACTTTGGCTCTATGGCCTATTTATTGCCTATCTCCCTACTCTTCTACATTTGCATACATTGTGCATAGATTTTCTTTTCTATTGTGTTATTGACTGTACGTTTGTTTATCTGTAACTCTGTGTTGTTGTTTTTGTCACACTGCTTTGCTTTATTTTGGCCAGGTGGCAGTTGTAAATGAGAACTTGTTCTCAACTGACCTACCTTGTTAAATAACGGGGAAATACATTTTCTTTTTCACAGATTTTAATCGGCAGCAGAAAATGAAAGGGCTTGTCCGTCCATTCTTGTGTTGATAAGTTTTTCTAGAATTCGTAATGTGATGAGAAGATTGGATAGTCATAATTTAGGGTAATAATTTAACTCAATCGCTGTTCGCAAAAATGACTGTTCAATGATTGGCTGAACACGTATAGCGTATAGTAGGCCTAGGCTATATCAGATTCGTTTCTTCTTTCTTTGTACAGGAAAAATGTGGCCTTTTAATAACACATTTCACTCAAATCTACTACACTTTTTACATCAAATTACAGGTTAGCCTACTCTGTTGACACAAACAGATCAACAAAAACAACTGTCCACCATATAATAGGCCTACGAGAGGGGGAGACGCAAATGGAATAAGACGTCCATCTAAACTGTAGGATATTGCGATATTCACGGCTGGGCCTTTACTTTTCCTGGTTGCTAAAATTCTAATAGTTCAGCTATTTTCAATTTGTGACAAAACAAGTAGTCATTGTGTAGAGATTCATTGTTCCATCTAAACCGCTGTGAAATATATTTTCCATAACCAAAAATATTGTATTTTCAGCTGTTTGAAGCTGGTGTACAAAACTGGAAGTAAAATGTGCAAAAATGAAACTTAAGAACAGGAGCATAGAAATAGCGCACATAGAACAGATCTACCGTTTCTTAGACTTGCTTTCAATTAGAATGACAGATCTATGTGAATTTCTATGTGAATTGGATCGGCTCGCCCAAAAAGTTACATATTGCAGCTTTAAAAGAAGCTAATGATCCTCTGTGGCCAAATCATGCTTTAATTCTGTCACGACTTCTGCCGAAGTTGATGCCCCTCCTTGTTCGGGTGGTGCTCAGCGATCGACGTCACCAGTCTTCTAGCCACCATTGATCAGTTTTTAATTTTCCATTGGTTTTGTCTGGTCTCCTTACACACCTGTTTCTTAATTACATGTTGTGTATTTAACCCTCTGTTTTCCCTCATATCCTTGTCGGTGATTGTTTGTTATGTTATGTACATGTTGTTTATGTATCGGTGTGCGACGGGTTATTGTTTACCCGGATTATTTACTACGTTGGTTTTGGAGTTAGTTTTTTAAATAAATACTCCATTTTTTACCACTTTGGTTTCTCCTGCGCCTGACTTCCCTGCCACCTACATACACGGATAATGACAAATTCCCTATTTTTAATTATTAAATGTATTTATGTATAGTCATGAGTAAGCTAATTAGGCTATATAATTTTGTCTATTTCATTAAATTTAATTTAGGGAAAGCTTAGCTTCGCCAAGCCTTATGGACATGCCGCCTATGCTCGCATATTAAAAATGTAAGCGCACATAACCATGATTCGCTATTCTAGTATAGGCTACTGATGACCATTTTTGTGTGGGCCATTCTAAATCAAACATAATTCCACACATATTAGTAGGCTATATGTGAAGACCAGATTAAATTCAGAATAGTCTGATGGGTGAGAATATTATCAAGTGCTTGTCAAATTGTGAATCAGCGACTGATGAAGTGTATGCAGCCTGCGCAAGAAACAAAGCAGAGCTCATGCCTTTTTAAAGTAACTTTTTTCATTAGTTGCGTCATGCAACCTTAGAATGTAGAAAAATCTAAACAAATAGCCTAACGTTTGGATCACAACTTAAATTGCATAAATAACTCTAAATTAAGCATAGGCCATTTTGTGGTCACATCCCATGCATTATATATAGTATGTATCCTTACACTCCATACACTGAACCCCTTTCCCTTGCATGGATGTTGCCCCAGGAGGTGTTTTGAAATGCTTGCAAGTATTTGGAGGAGCATGGTCTCTTTTAGACCTGCTTTTATGCATTAATGCTCACACTGTCTGTGATGAGGGGGCAAATGATGGGAGCAATTATAGTAGCCCCCCAAAAAAGAACCAGCACCCATGGCAGATAATATAGCATGTTGTTAATCTTCCTCCTGCCCCTTTACAGCATGATGAGTGGGTGTGTGTGTGTGTCATGGAAAGAGTATGAGTGTTTGAGTCATTTCATAACAAAATCACTCTTGGCAAAGGTTTGCTGCAAAGGTTGAGCTCCGCAGACACCCACTGTAGTCTAGATATGGTCTCAATAAGACCAACGTTATTGGAGCTCTTGAATGGGCATGTCTGTGTCACCTAGATTTACAGGGGGCAAAGCCAATCATTACAAATTTCCTCAGCCAGAGATTGTGTGGGCCTTTATTTTTCTGTGTGTGCGCAGATGCGTCAAAGCGTCAGACTTTACAATTTAACTGCGCAGTTGAAAATTTACGAAGGGCTAGGGCGAATTATTTAATATTTTTACAGCCTGCCATGTGTCACCCAGACCACTGACTTTACCACCCCGTAAAACAAGGTAGATATACAGACAGGACTTCACCATGGCTAACCCTAACCCCAGGGTTCCTCATGTGTATTCTAATAACAGTAAATACAGTAACTAGGGTTGCAAAACTCCCAGTAATTTACCAAGGTTACTGGAAATTGGGTAATTTATACTTGTACAGTGCCTTCAAATTATTCACAACTCTTGACTTGTTCCACATTTTGTTGTGTTACAAAGTGGGATTAAAATGGATTTAATTGATTTCTTTTGTCAATGATCTACACAAAATACTTGGAAATTTAAAATTATTTTATGGCAAATAAAACACTAATATATCTTGATTAGATATCGTATTTAACCCCCTGATTAAATACATGTTAGAAACACTTTTAGCAGCGAATACAGCTGTGAGTTGGTGCTGGGGGGGGGGGGGGGGGGGGGGGGGATGCCTGCCATTTTATGGGCTCCTGACCAGTTGTGCTGTTTATTTGTGTTTGTTGCTCTTAACATTTTTTTTACTTTACCACCACAAACCGACGCTAACACTAAAGATTGTACTGAACGAGCTGTATAAGGCCAGAAGTAAAGAAGGAAATGCTCACCCAGAGGTGGTGCTCCTAGTGGCCGGGGACTTTAATGCAGGAAAACTGAAATCCTTTTTACCTAATTTCTACCAGCATGTCACACGTGCAACTAGAGGGGAAAAAAAATACCACCTTTACTACCTGGGCTCCTGAGTGGTGCAGTGGTCTAAGACACTGTATCTCAGTGCAAGAGGCATCACTGCAGTACATGGTTCAAATCCAGTTGTGATTAGGAGTCCCATAGGGTGGTGCATAACTGGCCCAGTGTTGTCTGGGGTAGGCCGTAATTGTAAATAAGAATTTGTTCTTAACTGATTTGCCTAGTTAAATAAATGTTAAAGAAATTATTCAACACAGAGAGAGGCTTACAAAGCTCTCCCACCATTTGGCAAATCTGACCATAACTCTATCCTCCTGATTCTTGCTGGTATGCCCTCTGATGAACCATCATACAGGCAAAACATCAATACAGAACGAAGATCAAATCGTACTACACCGGCTCTGACGTTCGTTGGATGTTATTTTTTTATTTCAACTTTATTTAACCAGGTAGGCCAGTTGAGAACAAGTTCTCATTTACAACTGTGACCTGGCCAAGATAAAGCAAAGCAGTTTGACAAAAACAACAACACAGAGTTAAACATGGGATAAACAAACGTACAGTCAATAACACAATAGAAAAGTAAATATACCGTGTGTGCAAATTTAGGGAGGTAAGGCAATAAATAGGCGATAGTGGCAAAATAATTACAATTTAGCAATCAAACACTGGAGTAATAGATGTGCAGATGATGATGTGCAAGCAGGGATACTGGGGTACAAAAGAGCAAAAATAAATAACAATATGGAACCAGCCCAAGACCATTATTTCTCCTCCATCAAACTTTACAGTTGGCACTACGCATTGGGGCAGGAAGCATTCTCCTGGCATCCGCCAAACCCAGATTCATTCATATAACTGCCAGATAGTGAAGTGTGATACATCACTCCAGAGAACGTGTTTCCACTGCTCTACAGTCCAATGGCGGCGAGCTTTAGACCACTCCAACTGACCCCTGGCATTGTGCACGTTGATCTTAGGCTTGTGTGCAGCTACTTGGCCATGGAAACCCAATTCATGAAGCTCAAGACGAACAGTTCTTGTGCTGACATTACTTCCGGAGGCAGTTTGGAACTCGGTATTGACTTTTGCAAATGAGGACAGACGATTTTTATGCGCTTCAGTACTCGGCGGTCCCTTTCTGTGAGGTTGTGTGGCCTACCACTTTGTGGCTGAGCTGTTGTTGCTCCTAGACGTTTCCACTTCACAATAACAGCACTTACAGTTACGGGCAGCTCTAGCAGGGAAGAAATTTGACACACTTACCAGTTGGAAGGTGGCATCCTATGATGGTGTCATGTTGAAAGTCACAGAGCTCTTCAGTAAGGCCATTCTACTGACAATGTTTGTCTTTGGAGATTGCATGGCGGTGTGCTCAATTTTTATACACCTGTCAGCAACGGGTTTGGCTGAAATAGCCGAATACACAAATTTGAAGGGGTGTCCACATGCATTTGCATATATACTGTATATGTTTGGTGTTGAAGTTTGATGTGAAACTTGGGGAATAACTCTCAGAGGAGCAAATCCTGTCTTGATCACTTGGTTGGTGAGCACATCAGCGGTGGAGCAGGAGCTCGATTGATTGCTCTGTCTCAAGGAAATAGTTGCAGTGTGTAGCTAACTAGTTGGTTGTTTTGTCCTGTTTCTACCAATGTAATACATACAGAATCGGCCCAAGCTGCTTGCTATAGCTATCTAGTTTCTCAGGCAAGAAAAGTTGTGTAGCAGTAAATTTGGCCTGCGCTTGCAAAGTGGCAACCTCAGCTGTCACTTTCACTAGCTAGCAATACAGACAACCAGCTAACTAGTCACCTAAATGGAGATAATAGTAATTTGTGTTTCTCTGTTGGGCTAAGGTCATGGTTTGTCATGTTTGCTAATTACAGATATTCATAGGCTATACATCGTTTTGTTTTCCTATTATTTGATATTGTCGCATTAGGGTAGATGCCCGTGCAGTGGAGTGTTAAGCGGAGCGACACAGGGGAACCCAAGACCAGACTCAGATGAGGAATCAGGGATGAATGAACCAAAATATTTGTTACACAGGGAGATATGGAGTTCAGATCCGGGGAAGCTCGGATGAGCTTTTAGAAAAAACAGATGTGGAGACTGAGGTTGGAGTTAGCTGAGTAGAACAGGGTAAACAGGTCCTGAGGGGAATCCAAGGTAGTGGTGGTGAGTAAAGTCCAGAGCAAGGTTGTTGGGTGATGAGATGTGGAACAGGAGCCAGAGACAGAGCGGTAACTGCAATGAGAGGATAAACGGAGTCAGGCAGGGAAACAGGCACAGCAGAGTAACAGGATCTTGAATAATCATATATGGCTAGAATCATGAACTGCCTGAGCAGAGATTACAATCTGGCAGAGTGGAAGTGGCAGGACAGAGTATTTGTAGAGGTCTTTATTGTGGAACGAGTTGCAGCTGGTAGGGTTCTGCTCTGACTCCAGCACACCTGTCTCCAACCACACAATAACAGAGAGGGAGGGAGAGAGAGTGTACAGGGGGAGTAACTGCAGGTCAAGAAGACACCGGATAAACACCAGAGGGCATAGCTGGGCATGTGACATGGAGCTCATATGATATTGAGTTGCAGTGATATTTGTTGACATAGCCAGCTAGCAAGTTGC
The DNA here is from genome assembly GCF_901001165.1 of Salmo trutta. Taxonomy (NCBI): domain Eukaryota; kingdom Metazoa; phylum Chordata; class Actinopteri; order Salmoniformes; family Salmonidae; genus Salmo; species Salmo trutta. Next base: position 2,337,948 of record NC_042968.1, on the reverse strand, counting down.
TTGTTTTGTCCTGTTTCTACCGATGCTTTGTAACTAAATCAGCTAATAGTTTGATTGATTGAATGTGCTGTATAGCTCATGATGATACTGTTTACTGTGTGTGTGGAATGAGAGACATGTAACTGTATCACACAATTTATTATGGAAAACCCTAAGAGGTCATGATTAGGAATATTGTATGAGGAAGGGAGACAGTGTGAGAGGGAGCGAGAGATTATGTTCCTGACCACAGGTGTATCCTATTTGTTTTTCCGCTTGTCTCTCTCTCTCCCTCTGTTACTCTGTTCCTCTAGGTCAGTGTAAGCGAGGGATGTGATTTGGAGGGTCAGGGCTCAGCAGCAGAAAGCACGGAGAAAGAGGAGAGTGTAGGGAGAGAGGAATAGGAGAGTGAAATGGAAGAGGAGAGTGGAGTGGAGGGAGAGGAGGAGAAACATGGAGAGGAGAAAGCAGAGAGAGAGGAGGAAGCACAGTGAGAACACAACCGTGAGGGAAGCCTATGTTTCAATGGAGTGCGTCTCTTCAGTCCCACTATTCACCTTTGTACCACATGGCCTGGTCCTAATGTTAATGTGGTAGAGGTTTTGGAGTTGTTTTTAAAAGTGGTAGGAGTCAGTTTTTTTCTCTTTGATCCGGTATTTAACACCAACCTGTCCGCCACCATATTCAATTCACTGAATTGTTGTCAATGTAGGATACTATTTCTACATTTCGTGTTAGGCTTAGTCTGTACTAAATCTTATTGAGGGAAGTTGTCTCTAAATAGTTGTTTGCATTTTTACATTGACAACGATTCTTACTTCTGTAACAATCAAATATAAATACTTTGTGTTTGTTTTGAAATACTTTCTGAATATTGTCCTCTGGTCAGATTTTTTATTATTTTTTACAATATTTATATGTAAATAATATTTGTAAGTATAATATATTATACTTGGTAAATTTTTAGTGAGTAATTTTGTTCAATTTACTACAATTTAAATACTCTAGGATTTTTGTTGTGTTGAGTGCTAATCTTTTTTTGATAGTGAGTGACTACACAATGGAAGACAAAATTATTGTTATTCCTATTGACATGAATGTAGTGTCATGTTAAAGAGGTTGTGCACTTTAAAACTAAGTTAATTTGTAATTGTCATTAGTTCTTGGTTTTTGAGCTACGTCTGTTTGTTTGAAATGTGTGAGGAAATTCTCAGCAGTATTCTACAATGAACAAAAAATATAAACACAACATGTAAAATGTTGGTCCCATGTTCCATGAGCTGAAATAAAATATCCCTGAAATGTTCCATACGCACAAAAAGCGTATTTCACTCACATATGCACAAATTTGTGTACATCCCGGTTAGCCTGTTAGGGTATAGGGGGCAGTATTTTCACGGCTGGATAAAAAAATGTACCCGATTTAATCTGGTTACTAATCCTACCCAGTAACTACAATATGCATATACTTATTATATATGGATAGAAAACACCCTAAAGTTTCAAAAACTGTTTGAATGGTGTCTGAGTATAACAGAACTCATTTGGCAGGCAAAACCCTGAGACAGATTCTGACAGGAAGTGGATACCTGATGTGTTGAATTGACTTTAAGCCTATACCATTGAAAAACAAAGGGGCTGAGGAATATTTTGGCACTTCCTATTGCTTCCACAAGATGTCCCCAGCCTTTACAAAGTGTTTTGAGTCTTCTACAGTGAGATCTGACCGAATAAGAGCCATGGAACGTGATGGCCCATTAGACACCTGGCGTGCGAGTTGATGGTGGGTACTCTCATTCCGAAACGTTTTAAAAGAGAACCCAATGGTCCGCCTTGAATTTTATTCATGTTCTGGTTAAAAAAGGCCCTAATGATTTATGCGATACAACGTTTGACATGTTTGAACGAACGTAAATATATTTTTTCCGTTCTTGAAGTGAAGTGAAGTCCGGCTGGCTTAGATCATGTGCTACAACACGGAGGTTTTTGGACATAAATGATGAGCTTTTTTGAATAAAACTACATTCGTTATGGACCTGGGATTCTTTGGAAGTGACATCTGATGAAGAGAATCAAAGGTAATGGATTATTTACATAGTATTTTCGATTTTAGATCTCTCCAACATGGCGGTTAGTCTGTATCGCAATGCGTATTTTTCTGGCGCAGTGCTCAGATTATTGCAAAGTGTGATTTCCCAGTAAGGTTAATTTTAAATCTGGCAAGTCCATTGCGTTCAAGAGATGTAAATCTATAATTCTTTGAATGACAATATAATATTTTACCAATGTTTTCTAATATTAATTAATTATTTTGTTGTCATGACTTGACTGCCGGTATTGGAGGGAAACGATTTCCTGAACATCAACGCCATAGTAAAACGCTGTTTTTAGATATAAATATGAACTTGATAGAACTAAAAATGCATGCATTGTCTAACATAATGTCCTAGGAGTGTCATCTGATGGAGATTGTAAAAGGTTAGTGCATAATTTTAGCTGATTTTATGGTTTTGGTGACGCCTGTCTTTGAATCGACAATACTCTACACACAGCTATTGTCAATGTACTCTCCTAACATAACCTAACTTTATGCTTTCCCCGTAAAACCTTTTTGAAATCGGAAAACGTGGTTAGATTAAGGAGATGTTTATCTTTCAAAGACTGTAAGTTAGTTGTATGTTTGAGAAATTTGAATTTTGACAGTTATTTGGTTTCAAATTTGCCGCTCTTGAAATGCACCTGCTGTTGATAGGGTGCGCCACGGGTGGCACGCTAACGTCCCACATAGCCCCAAGAAGTTAGTGAGTATTTCTTTGTTGCTGAAATAATCCATCTATCTGACAGGTGTGGCAAATCAAGAAGGAAATTAAAACCTGTTAGGGATAGGGGGCAGTATTTGCACGGCCGGATAAAAAACATACCCGATTTAAACTGGTTACTACTCTTGCCCAGAAATGAGAATATGCATATAATTAGTAGATTTGGATAGAAAACACCCTAAAGTTTCTAAACGGTTTGAATGGTGTCTGTGAGTATAACAGAACTCATATGGCAGGCCAAAACCTGAGAAGATTCCATGCAGGAAGTGCCCTGTCTGACAATTTGTTCTCCTTCTGTGGCATCTCTATCAAAAATACAGCATCTCTGCTGTAATGTGACATTTTCTAAGGCTTCCATTGGCTCTCAGAAGGCGCCAGAAAGTGGAATGACGTCTCTGCAGTCTCTGGGCGAAAAACAGCAGGAGTTTTTGTGAGTGGTCAGGCAGGGAACAATGCCACTGGAGATACGAGTCCACGAGACAACTCCGTGTTTTTCTTTCAGTCTTTGAATGAATACAACGTCACCCGGTTGGAATATTATCGCTATTTTACGAGAAAAATCACATACAAATTTATTTTAAACAGCGTTTGACATGCTTCGAAGTACGGTAATGGAGTATTTAGATATTTTATATATTCTGAGTAGATAGCTCGCCATCACGGGCTAGCTATTTTGACACCCACCACGTTTGGCACTCACCAAAGTCAGATTTACTATAAGAAAAATTGGATTACCTTTGCTGTTCTTCGTCAGAATGCACTCCCAGGACTTCTACTTCAATAACAAATGTTGGTTTGGTTCAAAATAATCCATAGTTATGTTCAAATATCCTCTGTTTTGTTCGTGCGTTCAAGACACTATCCGAAGGGTGACGAGAGTGTAGAAGGCCAAGGAATGGTCAGAGAGGGCACTTCCTGTAAGGAATCTTCTCAGGTGTTTGCCTGCCATATGAGTTCTGTTATACTCACAGACACCATTCAAACAGTTTTAGAAACTTCAGGGTGTTTTCTATCCAAATCAAACAAATATATGCATATTCTGGGCAGTAGTAATAACCAGATTAAATTGGGTACGTTTTTTATCCGGTCGTGCAAATACTGCCCCCTACCCTAGAGAGGTTAATGGTGCTCCGTGGGATGTTCAAAGTTTTGGATATTTTTTTATAACCCAACCCTGATATGTACTTCTCCAGAACTTTGTCCCTGACCTGTTTGGATAGCTCCTTTTTCTTCATGGTGATGCTTGCTTGGTGGTACCCTTTGCTTAGTGGTGTTGCGGACTCTGGGGCCTTTCAGAACAGGTATATATATATATATATATACACACTGCTCAAAAAAATAAAGGGAAAACTTAAACAACACAATGTACCTCCAAGTCAATCACACTTCTGTGAAATCAAACTGTCCACTTAGGAAGCAACACTGATTGACAATACATTTCACATGCTGTTGTGCAAATGGAATAGACAACAGGTGGAAATTATAGGCAATTAGGAAGACACCCCCAATAAAGGAGTGGTTGTGCAGGTGGGGACCACAGACCACTTCTCAGTTCCTATGCTTCCTGGCTGATGTTTTGGTCACTTTTGAATGCTGGCGGTGCTTTCACTCTAGTGGTAGCATGAGACGGAGTCTACAACCCACACAAGTGGCTCAGGTAGTGCAGCTCATCCAGGATGGCACATCAATGCGAGCTGTGGCAAGAAGGTTTGCTGTGTCTGTCAGCGTAGTGTCCAGAGCATGGAGGCACTACCAGGAGACAGGCCAGTACATCAGGAGATGTGGAGGAGGCCGTAGGAGGGCAACAACCCAGCAGCAGGACCGCTACCTCCGCCTTTGTGCAAGGAGGAGCAGGAGAAGCACTGCCAGAGCCCTGCAAAATGACCTAAAGCAGGCCACAAATGTGCATGTGTCTGCTCAAATGGTCAGAAACAGACTCCATGAGGGTGGTATGAGGGCCCGACGTCCACAAGTGGGGGTTGTGCTTACAGCCCAACACCGTGCAGGACGTTTGGCATTTGCCAGAGAACACCAAGATTGGCAAATTCGCCACTGGCGCCCTGTGCTCTTCACAGATGAAAACAGGTTCACACTGAGCACGTGACAGACGTGACAGAGTCTGGAGACGCCGTGGAGAACGTTCTGCTGCCTGCAACATCCTCCAGCATGACCGGTTTGGCAGTGGGTCAGTCATGGTGTGGGGTGGTATTTCTTTGGGGGGCCCCACAGCCCTCCATGTGCTCGCCAGAGGTAGCCTGACTGCCATTAGGGACCGAGATGAGATCCTCAGACCCCTTGTGAGACCATATGCTGGCCCTGGGTTCCTCCTAATGCAAGACAATGCTAGACCTCATGTGGCTGGAGTGTGTCAGCAGTTCCTGCAAGAGGAAGGCATTGATGCTATGGACTGGCCCGCCCGTTCCCCAGACCTGAATCCAATTGAGCACATCTGGGACACCATGTCTCGCTCCATCCACCAACGCCACGTTGCACCACAGACTGTCCAGGAGTTGGCGGATGCTTTAGTCCTGGTCTGAGAGGAGATCCCTCAGGAGACCATCCGCCACCTCATCAGGAGCATGCCCAGGCGTTGTAGGGAGGTCATACAGGCACGTGGAGGACACACTACTGAGCCTCATTTTGACTTGTTTTAAGGACATTACATCAAAGTTGGATCAGCCTGTAGTGTGGTTTCCCACTTTAGTTTTGAGTGTGACTCCAAATCCAGACCTCCATGAGTTGATAAATTTGATTTCCATTGATTATTTTTGTGTGATTTTGTTGTCAGCACATTCACCTATGTAAAGAAAAAAGTATTTAATAAGATTATTTATTTCATTCAGATCTAGGATGTGTTGCTTAAGTGTTCCCTTTATTTTTTTGAGCAGTATATATATATATATATATATATATATACTAAGATCATGTGACAGATCATGTGACACTTAGATTGCACACATGTGGACTTTATTTAACTAATTATGTGACTTCTGAAGGTAATTGGTTGCACCAGATCTTATTTAGGGGCTTCATAGCAAAGGGGGTGAATACATATGCATGCACCACTTTTCCGTTTTTGAGGTTTTGTATTTTTGTATTTTTTTGTATTTTTTCATTTCACTTCACCAATTTTGACTATTTTGTGTATGTCCATTACATGAAATTGAAATAAAAATCTATTTAAATGATATGTTGTAATGCAACAAAATAGGAGAAACGCAAAAAGGGATGAATACTTTTGCAAGGCACCGTATAGTGCGATCAGTCTACCATAGAGCCCTCGCCAAATGCCACAAATCAGGACTACATGTATTTTCAGATCTTACCCCCCCATCAATACACTAGAAGCCATCATAGGGTGTATCATTCAGCGGTTTGTGTCAAGAACTGCTATGCTGCTGGGTTTTTCACATTCAACAGTTTCTAATTTGTGTATCAAGAATGGTCCACCACCTAAAGGACATCCAGACAATCTGACACAACTGTGGGAAGCATTGGCGTCAACATGGGCCAGCATCCCTGTGGAACGCTTTCGACACCTTGTAGAGTCCATGCCCAGTCGAATTGAGGCTGTACTGAAAGCAAAAGGGAGGGGTACAGCTCAATATTGGGAAAGTGTTCCTAATGTTTGTAATACTCTATATTGTCTATATCCGTAATCAGTAAGTTAGAACATTGGGGCAGAGGCTCTTGTTTACACCCATGTTATTTGGCGGCAGGCGTCCCTCTCTTGTTTTACTCATTTGTCTTACGAGGCTGTCTGATCTGACGATGGAATCTGCCACTATATCCTCACAGCATCAGATCGCCCTACCGCTGTGCATTATTATTTTTTCCCCTCTCCCTCCTTGTCTTTCCCTTCTACATTCTGCCAAAAGATCTGGCAAGGCAGAACATTTCAATTTCAGTCCTGAACAGAGGAATATCAAAAACCGGGCTGGATTGAGTGCTGCCACCGCCACTGTCAGCACGATAGGTAAACCGCCACAATGAGAAAACCAATCCTATGAATTTTTATAGATTCATCAAGGGTCTGGGAGGAGAGTGGGAGGGATAGGGGGATTAAACAATGTTCTGTGTGTGTGTGTGAGAGAGAGAGAGTCCCTGTGAGGCCCCCAGCCAAGAGAATTTGCTTGCTTGTGTGTCTGTGGCGCCTTGTTGCTCCCTGCCTACATTAACCTTTGTGTGAGGAGACACTCCAGAGGGGGGAGGGAGGAAAGTAGATGGTAGTGATGGGGGGACATCTGGCCCTGCAACTCCTACTGATAAGAAATCACTTTCAATGAGATGTTACATGCTGACCAGTGCCACTCTGCTTCGAGATTGCATCTCCCCGCGATCTTAGAAATCACTCTCCTTTTCTCCCTGGAGAAGATGTTAAACAAAACAAAAACAAATAGCCACAAATTATTCATGGTGCCCATTTCTGAGCACTGTAGATTTGACTAAATCATCATCACTGTCTTACAAGTAAATGTGAGAGAATGTTCATTTAAAAAATTCCAAGCTAATCTGCAATAACTACCTCCATTGATTTGATATTACTTTGTGAAATTGTATTTCCTTATATAGTCTTATAGCCATTTATTTTTATAATATTGTAGTGAAGGTGCCTATTTATGGGTCACTCTCAATAATGGTGAAGGTATCCCCCTTTTCCACGATGGTGTCATCCCCCAACCCCCCAGAGCCTGAGTTAAATGAAACATTTGTAAAAGCAGCGGGGTCAAACACCAAGCCGAGTGGCACCCAGTCAATCGTCAAACACAAACTGGGGTGACAGCACTTCATAATACACACAATTGCAGTGGACAGGTAGGTTTAGAAGAGCTAGAGCAAATCCATTCCCTTTGACAGAGACCCTGGATGGATGTCAATATCTGTTATTCTCTGGAACCCCTGCCGGAGGGATCTGAACTGTGACTGACCTCAACAACAGAGGGAAATGTGTCCCTATTAATAAAGGCCCACTCCATCAAAGGGGATATATTTGAAATGCTTATAAGGTGAGGGGTCTTACTTAGGGAGGTAAGATAAATGTAAAAACAAAGGGACACCACTTAAAATAATGACATTGCTAAGGCTTCTTGGCGAAAACTATTTGTTCTCCAGTCAGGAGACTCCATTATTGCTATGCCTCTTTGTATCTGCTCGGCCCATTGTGCAGACGGAGACCTCAGAAAATGATGTCATTTGCTTTCATGGTATTTTTCACACTAACTGATCAGATTTTGCCCTTTTAACTTTTTTTTCAAAGATAAAGGAAAAGTGTTCTTATACTGTAATTGTAGAAAAGGCCCACGGAGTTGGTGGAAGAATAATTTAATTAATGGCCACTTGCTCAGCTAGGCCAGGGGCACCTTAATTAGGTCAGGTAGAAATGTCCGACAGATCTCAACTCCAAAAAAGGAGGAAATCGACATCACCCGATATCGCTGCTTTCTCTTCCTTAACTCCATCTAATCCAGAAGTTCTGTGTGTCAATGAATCCACCACAGACTACCCAGTAAATATACCACTTCATGGTTAAAGGAATTCCTGCCTCAGTCTCATCCATTCTTCTGTCACCTGACCCGTGACCACCTGTCCACCTTCACTGTCAGTCATCCTACCTGTCCAGCTACCCACACAGATTCCACTAATCTTTCAGTAATGATCCAACCTGGGTTCAAATAGTATGTGTTTGCTTGAGCCAGTGATGTGCATTCAAGGTAGGCATGGTAGGCAGCAGGGAAATTATTTTCCAATCGTTTCGTTCTCAACAGAACCAATATTCAATTCATTCCGTTCCACTGTTCCGACCAAATAAAGTTCTGAACCGGTTCCTTTATAAACATCTGAAATCATTTTTTTTTTTACATTTAAATTACTTCACCAACCATGTGCAGATAGAGCAGCTCGCTATGGAGCAGCAAGCTATAGCTCAGTGAGTTGTTTACATGCATCGTGGAAAGACAAGAGTAGGGTGCGAGTTGCAACAATATTTTTGCAGGTGGGGAGAGAGAGCAAGAGAGGGGGGAGGAGGCTTGAAGCGCTGGGCATCTTGTGATGAAATGCATTATATTTTGACTTTATGATTAGGGTCACACAGTTTGCTTTTGATAACACAGATACATCAACAGCAGCCTGATACATTGTCGAACTTGGGGCATTTCTAGACGCAACATGGGGGTATGACTATACATTTCTATGTTTCATTCCAAAAAGTTGTCCCTTCCCATGTGCCCTCACTCCCCTTCCCAAATCTGGTTAGAATGGACACAGTAGGTAACATAAACATGGTGGAGTTATTACATTGACATTTAAGCCATTTAGCAGACACCGTTATCCAAAGCGACTCACAATTAGTGCGTTCATCTTAAGATAGCTAGATTAGACAACAATATATCACAATCGTAGCAAGTACATTTTCCCTCAATAAAGTATTTGTCAGCAAAGTCAGTGCTAATAGGAAAAGACAACTGCCTTATTTTTTTCATTTTTTTCATGTTGGTGCGGCAATTCAGGGAGTAAAGGAAGTTGCTACCTTGTAAGAGAAGTTGGACACTCATATGGGATCAATTTGTGCTTGTGGAAAAAGTGGACCGCATTCAGACTACGAGGGGCTAAAAAGTGATGTGAACTTTTACATTTCGGAACTTGAGAGCTGTGGCTCAAAATGGCATTGCTCGAGGATCAAGATAGTTGCATTAATTTGAGTGTCACAGAGATTGTTATTAACTGGGAGGGAGGCGTCAGAAATGCTTTCCTGCATGAAATGCTTCCCAAATAGATTCCGTCACTTGGTACTAGGCTTGGGCTGCATCCAGATTTTCATATTTTCCTACCGTCCTTCTCTTATACCGGGATTTACAGTATTAACTTGTAACGAAATCACAGACGCTGTTAGCTAAAAGCTAATGAGCGAAAACGAATGTTAACTAACTGCATAGACAGGCATAACGTTATAAAGTCATAGCTAGTAGCTACCGGATAGTCATTTTCGGTGAGTGTGGACAAGCGAAAATGAACAAGATACATTTAGCAAATGATCAAAATTGTCATGCAAGCTTTTCTTAAGGAAGAGCAGCATGTATACTCGGATGACGGAGGACCAGAAAAATGCTGGTAGGAAGCACAGGGAACAAATGGCAGCTGTATAGACAACTCATCCAGAGCTTTGACTTCTGGCAGAAAGCCATTAAGATATCTGATGGCAAACATTTAGTAATGAATTGCATACAAGTGTAACTTCATCTCATCTGCGCTGTACAACAGAAACTTGCCAATAGATATAGAATGCTATGGACTCACCAGCTACCGCCAATAATGTTGTGCTATTTACAAACAAAGACATGAATGGCTTAACTGTTTTGGGGAACTATAGTACGTTTCATAATGTAAAATAATGTGACAGGTAAAATGAAGAACACAATCTATAAGGGCACAAGGCGAGATCCAAATGCAGATACAGGAGATGGTAGAGCTCCGATATTTATTATAAGAAAGAGAGTTGGCAAAGGCAGGTCGGGGACAGGCGAGAGTTCATAAACCAGGTCAGAGTCCAAACAGTACCAGACGATAGGCAGTCTCGAGGTCAGGCCAGGCAGGGGTCAGAAACCAGATCCGACTCCAAAAACAGTACAAGGGGATAGGCAGGCTGGTAGTCAGAACAGGCAGAGTGGTCAGGCAGTAGGGTTCTGAGTCAGGAGAGGCAAGGGTCGAAACCAGGAGGACTAGAAACAAACAATGACTGGGAAAAATAAGAGCAAGAAAAAACACTGGTTGACTTGGCAAACAAGACGAACTGGCACAGAGAGACAGGAAACACAGGGATATATACACCGGGGATAATAAGCGTCACCTGGAGGGGCTGGAGACAATCACAAGGACAGTTGAACCAGATCAGGATGACACAATCAGCTTAATCTCCTAACGTAGTGCACAAGTTCATTGTAGATATTAACTTAAACAGTAGCTACAAATATTGAAATGTATTGAAAAACTTCAAATAAATAGTTTTGACAGTATTGAGGTATTGAAAAAACATCATGTGGCTTTTTCCAAATACCCCAGTAAACGGTATATAAGGTATACCGGCCAAACCTACTTGGTACTACTCCGATTTAAATAGAGAGAATGGGCCCACAGGATCTACAGCCAAAATACAAGAACGACAACCCGCAGACCAACCCGCTGCAAACCAGTAACACAACAACACAGGGGAACAGGGACCTTTGCTCCCGCTTGCTGCAGTAAGGAGAGGGAAGTAGCTAGATATTGTAACCTATATCAGGCCAGAGTGACAATTAAAGCATATTTATTGTAAACATTTTCAGCAAACTTTGACAACAATGCCATTAACCTCTACATATTTGTAAAATAATGGATAAAAATTACTCTGATAAATACAGAATGACTCTGAACACGCTCACAAGTCCCAACTTCAACATACAATTCTCACTGAAGTTTCTAGCCACATCTAGACTGAACAAAACTGTAAACTCAACAAATAAGGTGTTGTCACATGTTCCATTAGCTGAAATATAAGATCCCAGATGTCACGAATCCCACCGAAGGTGGCTCCCCTGCCTGCTCGGGCGGCGCTCGGCGGTCGTCGTTGCCGGCCTACTAGCCGCCGCTGATCCCTTTTTCCTTTTCTGTTGGTATGTCTTATTGTTTGCACCTGTTCCTTATTTGTGTGTGTTGATTGGTGGTTATTTAAGCATGTTTAGACCGCCCAAGTTTGTGCGGGATTATTTTATCATCAGTGTGCTTGTTTGATGTGCTGGCGATCTGCTTGGATTATTTTCTTTCCAGACTGTGTGCCCGTTGTGTATGGGTTGGTAATTTTGTTTCACACGCCTGTTGTGTTGGCGTCGACTGTGTCGTACCAGAGAAAATAAATCTCATTTTTCCTTACCTCTGCTCTCTGCGCCTGACTCCTACCACCACTCCTAGCATTCGTGACAGAATCCCGCAATCACTTATGGAGTCAGCAGGAGCAGCCGCGCCTTCTCTCCCATCGATGGAGGAAAGGGTCCTCCATCATACCAGCATTCTCCACCGGATTGGTTCAGCTATGGATCAGATAATGGAGAGGATGGACCAATGGGAGAGGAGTGGCCTCCCTACCGCATCCCCAGCTCCACTTCCCCCTCCACCTGCTACCCCTCCTCCGGTGTCCGGACCCGGGGCCCTATGCTTGGCTCTCCCCAGGGAGTACGATGGAGCAGCGGCTGGGTGCCAGGGGTTCCTGCTGCAGCTGGAGTTGTACCTGGCTACTGTTCGTCCGACTCCCTCGGGAGAGGAGAGCGTGAGCGTCCTCGTCTCCTGCTTAACGGGTCATGCCCTGGAGTGGGCCAACGCAGTATGGTATGGCCCAGACTCGGCAAGGGATCACTACCCCGAGTTCACCCGCCGGCTGTTCCACCTGCGGCAGGAGATGAGGAGCGCACAAGACTTTTGCTCTGGAGGGCCCTGATGGACCACTATCATTGCAGCCTCCGGGAGGACGTCCGCCGGGAGCTAGCCTGTCGGGACACTACCCTCTCCCTGGATGAACTTATTGACATGTCCTTTCGTCTCGACAACCTGCTGGCTGCCCGCGGGCATCCAGACCGGGCCCTGTTGGTTCCACCTCCAGGCCCTCCAGCTCCCATCCCTATGGAGCTAGGGGGGGCAGCATCGAGGGAAATGGGCAGAAATACAAATTAAACTCCATCTTTTATTGAATCAGATGGCTTACTCATCACAAATCCATTTGATGTTGCCAATTATTTTAATGATTACTTCATGGGCAAACTTAGGCAGGAAATGCCAACAACGAACAGTGAGCCATCGTACTCGTGCATAAAAAACAAATAATGAATGAAAAGCATTGTATATTTGAATTTTGTAAAGTTAGTGTGGGAAAGGTGGAAAATTATTGCTATCAATCAATATTGACAAACTTCCTGGCATTGACGACTTAGATAGAAAGCTACTGAGGATGATAACTGACTTTTATCTGTCTGTTGAGGCCAGGGGGCAGGATCTTATCCCGGTATTGGGATTCATTGTCATGTGACCATGGCGGGGAATTCAAAAACTGCAAGAGTAATCATTTCAAATACTCAAATAATCAACTATTTTCCTCCATTTGAAAGATACATATCTCCTATATCTAACCACGCTGTCCGATTTTCAAAGAGGCTTTACGGAGAATGCATAAAGTTAGGTTATGTTAGGAGAGTACGTTGACAATAGCTGTGTGTAATGTTTAGCCAATTCAAAGAAGGGCATCAACAGACAGAAAACTAGCTAGAATTATGCACTTACCTTTGACAATCTGCATCAGATGACACTCATAGGACATTATGTTATACAATACATGCATTTTTAGTTCCATCAAGTTCATATTTATATCCAAAAACAGCATTTACAGTCGCGGTGAAATTCAGAATTTTTTTCGGCTCGAATGCTCCCAGTGAATCCAGCATTACAAATCACGGAATTACTATTCGAAAACATTGGTAAATTATAATATTGTCATTCAAAGAATAATATATTATCATCTCGTAATTGCTACCGAATGGCCAGATCTCAAAATAACTTTACTGGGAAATCACATTTTGCAATAAATGGGGTACTATGCTAAGAACAATAAGCTAAGCTAAGCTATACAGTTAGCATCATCTAATATCGATAATAACATTGTAAATATCCCCTTACCTTTGATTATCTCCATCAGAAGGCGCTGCTAGGAATCCCAGGTCCAGAACAAATGTGGTTTCTTTTGACAAAGTTCATAATTTATGTCCAAATAACACCAAGTAGTTAGCGTTCAGTAGGCTGGGTGGGGGGTGTAAAGTCACGCAGAAAAGCTAAAAAAAAACTAGTAAATAATCTATTTATGTTCGTTCAAACATGTCAAACGTTGTTTAGCATTAATCTTTTGGTCCATTTTTAACGTGAAACATCAGTAAACATCAGTAATATTTTCACACAACCTATCAAGTGTCTTAGATAAACGATTATCACAAACACACTCTTCTCAGATTTATGCGCAGGCGCCAAAAATGAAGTGATGACGTGTCAACTTCCAAGCATTCTAATTCGGTCTGTATTCATCACAGATGCTTCAAACAACTTTATAAAGATCGTTGACATCTAGTGGAAGCCGTAGGAGTTGCGAACTGAATCCTTTCTCACTATGGTATCTATAAAACAATGACACTAAATAGTACAGTCACAAAATTCACATTTTTTTTAAATCTATTTTTCACAGGTTTTTGCCTGCAATATGAGTTTTGTTATACTTACAGACACCATTCAAACTGTTTTAGAAAATTCAGAGTGTTTTCTATCCAAACCTGAACAATAATATGCATATTCTAGCTTCTGTGTTGGTGTAGGAGGCAGTTAAAAATGGGCACATATTTTTTCCAAAATTCTCAGTACTGCCCCCTAGCCCAAACTGAGCCTAGAGAAAAGTCTTGGTCCTCAGGCCTGGAAGGAAGCCAAAGTAATTCCGCTACCCAAGAGTGGTAAAGCGGCCATTACTGGTTCTAACAGCAGACCTATCAGCTTGATGCCAGCTCTTAGAAATCTTCTGGAAAAAAATGGTATTCGACCAAATACAATGCTATTTCAGCAAGTTTACAGAGAAGGGCACTCAACATGTACTGCACTGACACAAAATACTGATGGTTGGTTGAAAGAAATTGATAATAAGATTGTAGAAGCTGTATCATTAGATTTCAGTGCAGCCTTTGAAATTATTGACCATAACCTGTTGTTGAGAAAACGTATGTGTTATGGCTTTTTAACCTCTACCATATCTAGCTAATAGAACTCAGAGGGTTTTCTTTAACCTCTTATGGCTAGGGGGCAGTATTTTCACGGCTGGATAAAAAAACGTACCCGATTTAATCTGATTATTAGTCCTGCCCAGAAACTAGAATATGCATATAATTATTAGCTTTGGAGAGAAAACACTCCAAAGTTTCTAAAACTGTTTGAATGGTGTCTGTGAGTATAACAGAACTCCTATGGCAGGCAAAAACCTGAGATGGTTCTGTTCAGGAAGTACCCTGTATGACCATTTATTTGCTTTCTTTGACATCTCTTCCAAAAACTAAGGATCTCTGCTGTTACGTGACACTTCCCACGTCTCCAATGGAGTCTCAGAGCCCGCGAAAAACAGGAATGACGTAATTCAAAGCCCTGGCGGAAACAAAGGAGAGCAAAAGCTAAGTGGTCACTCAGTGGACTAAGCCTTACGCTCGCGACCCGCCCCGCCCCCGGCTTTCGGTTTTTCCCTCAGTATACAGACAGGCAGATTCCCGGTCGGAATATTATCGAGATAAATTGCATAAAAATTGGTTTTAAACAGCGGTTGACATGCTTCGAAGTACGGTAATGGAATATTTAGAATTTTTTTGTCACATTCTGCGCCATGCTCGTGGCCGAGATTTAGCGTTGGGATAGTGTCTAGAACTCACGAACAAAACGTCTTGATGGAACATAACGATGGATTATTTGGGACCAAACCTACATTTGTTATTGAAGTAGAAGTCCTGGGACTGCATTCTGACGAAGAAAAGGAAAGGTAAGAACATTTTTCTTATAGGAAATGTGATTTTGGTGAAGGCTAAACTGGGTGAGTGTCTAAATAGCTAGCCCGTGATGGCTGGGCTATGTACTTAGATTATTGCAAAATGTGCTTCATCCGAAAAGCTTTTTAAAATCGGACATATCGAGTGCATAAAGGAGTTCTGTATCTATAATTCTTAAAATAATTGTTATGCTTTTTGTGAACGTTTATCGTGAGTAATTTAGTAAAATCACCGGAAGTTTTCGGTGGGAATGCTAGTTCTGAACGTCACATGCTAATGTAAAAAGCTGGTTTTTGATATAAATATGAACTTGGTTGAACAGACATGCATGTATTGTATAACATAATGTCCTAGGTGTGTCATCTGATGAAGATCATAAAAGGTTAGTGCTGCATTTAGCTGTGGTTTGGGTTTATGTGACATGATATGCTAGCTTGAAAAATGGGTGTCTGATTATTTCTGGCTGGGTACTCTGCTGACATAATCTAATGTTTTGCTTTCGCTGTAAAGCCTTTTTGAAATCGGACAGTGTGGTTAGATAAAGGAGAGTCTTGTCTTTAAATAGCTGTAAAATAGTCATATGTTTGAAAAGTGGAAGTTTTCGGATTTTAGAGGAGTTTGTATTTCGCGCCCCGCCCATCATTGGATATTGGAGCAGACGTTCCGCTAGCGGAACGTGTAGATGTAAGAGGTTAATGGAAGCTTCTCTAATGTCAAAGACGTAAAGTGTGGTGTAGGCCAGGGCAGCTCTCTAGGCCCCCCACTCTTTTCTATTTTTACCAATGACCTGCCACTGGCATTAAACAAAGCATGTGTGTCCATGTATCATCAGCAACCACAGCTAAAGAAGTCACTGAAACTCTTAACAACTAGTTGCAGTCCATTTGGGAATGGGTGGCCAGTACTAAACGGGTCCTGAACATCTCTAAAACTAAGAGCATTGTATTTGGTACAATTCATTCCCTATGTTCAAGACCTAAGCTGAATATGGCAATGAATGGTGTGGCTGTTGAACAATTTGAGGAGACTAAATTACTTGATGTTACCTTAGATTGTAAACTGCCATGGTCAAAACATATAGATTCAATGGTTGTAAAAGATGGGGAGAGGTCTGTCCATAATAAAGCGATTCTCTGCTTTTTTGACACCACACAATGCAAGTCCTCCAGGCTCTAGTTTTATCTTATCTTGATTATTGTCCAGTCAGATGGTCAAGTGCTGCAAAGAAAGACCTAGCTAAGCTGCAGCTGGCCCAGAACAGTGGCACTTATTTTTCATAATTGTAATCAGTCTTAATATTAAGACTTTGCATGCCATTCTCTCAGGAAAGACTGACTGTGTCACTTCTTGTTTTTATAAGAAACAAAGTGTGAGAAATTTCTAATTGTTTGTAAATTCAACTGACAGACAGCACTGACACACACACTTGACCCACCAGACATGCCACCAGGGGTCTTTTACTGTCCCCAGGTCCAGAACAAATTCAAGGAAAGGTACAGTATTATACAGAGCCATTTTATATATTTTTATAAAGCAACCACATGGCACAATGCCATTCCCCCATGTGACCTACTTGCTGTGTGTATGTACTGACATATATGTGTAACTAAGATGCGCACACACACACTACATGATAATGTTTTTAAATGTACACTACCGTTCAAAAGTTTGGGCTCAATTAGAAATGTCCTTGTTTTTGAAAGTAAAGCAAAAAATTGTGTCAATTAAAAAACATCAAATTGATCAGAAATACAGTGTAGACATTAATGTTGTAAACGACTATTGTACCTGGAAACGGCAGATGTGTTATGGAATATCTACATAGGCGTACAGTTGCCCGTTATCAGCAACCATCACTCCTGTGTTCCAATGGCACGTTGTGTTAGCTAATCCAAGTTTATCATTTTAAAAGGCTAATTGATCATTAGAAAACCCTTTTGCAATGATGTAAGGACAGCTGAAAACCGTTGTGCTAATTAAAGAAGCAATTACACTGGCCTTCTTTAGACTAGTTGAGTATCTAGAGGATCAGGATTTGTGGATTCGAATACAGGCTCAAAATGGCCAAAAACAAAGAACTTTCTTCTGGAACTCGTCAGTCTATACTTGTTCTGAGAAATGAAGGCTTTTCCATGCGAGAAATTGACAAGAAACTGAAGATCTCATATAATGCTGTGTACCAATCCCTTCACAGAACAGCGCAAACTGGTTTGTCAAGATCGGTGTGGAAGAACTTGACTGCCCTGCACAGAGCCCTAACCTCAACCCCATCGAATACCTTTGGGATGAATTGGAACACCGATTGCAAGCTAGGCCTAATCGCCAAACATCATTGCCCAACATCACTAATGTTCTTGTGGCTGAATGGAAACAGCAATGTTCCAACATCTAGTGGAAAGCCTTCCCGGAAGAGTGGTGGCTGTTATCAAATCAAATCAAATGTATTTATATAGCCCTTCTTATATCAGCTGATATATCAAAGTGCTGTACAGAAACCCAGCCTAAAATCCCAAACAGCAAGCAATGCAGGTGTAGAAGCACGGTTGCTAGGAAACACTCCCTAGAAAGGCCAAAACCTAGGAAGAAACCTAGAGAGGAACCAGGCTATGAGGAGTGGCCAGTCCTTTTCTGGCTGTGCCGGGTGGAGATTATAACAGAACATGGTCAAGATGTTCAAATGTTCATAAATGACCAGCATGGTCAAATAATAGTAGGTCAGGGTTCCATAGCCGCAGGAAGAACAGTTGAAACTGGAGCAGCAGCACAGCCAGGTGGACTGGGGACAACATGGAGTCATCATGCCAGGTAGTCCTAAGGCATGGTCCTAGGGCTAAGGTCCTCCGAGAGAGAGAAAGAAAGAAAGAGAGAATTAGAGAGAGCATACTTAAATTCACACAGGACACTAGATAAGACAGGATAAATACTCCAGATATAACAGACTGACCTTAGCACCCCGACACATAAACTACTGCAGTATACATACAGGAGGCTGAGACAGGAGGGGTCAGGAGACACTGTGGCCCCATCCGATGATACCCCCGGACAGGGCCAAACAGGCAGGATATAACCCCACCCACTTTGCCAAAGCACAGCCCCCAAACCACTAGAGGGATATCTTCAAACACCAACTTACCATCCTGAGACAAGGCCGAGTATAGCCCACAAAGATCTCCGCCACGGCGCAACCCAAGGGGGGGCGCCAACCCAGACAGGAAGACCATGTCAGTGACTCAACCCACTCAAGTGACGCACCCCTCCTAGGGATGGCATGGAAGAGCACCAGTAAGCCAGTGACTCAGCCCCTGTAATAGGGTTAGAGGCAGAGAATCCCAGTGGAGAGAGGGGAACCGGCCAGGCAGAGACAGCAAGGGCGGTTCATTGCTCCAGTGCCTTTCCGTTCATCTTCACACTCCTGGGCCAGACTACACTCAATCATAGGACCTACTGAAGAGATGAGTCTTCAATAAAGACTTAAAGGTTGAGACCGAGTCTGCGTCTCTCACATGGGTAGGCAGACCATTCCATAAAAATGGCGCACTGTAGGAGAAAGCCCTGCCTCCTGCTGTTTGTTTTAGGACAATTAGGAGGCCTGCGTCTTGTGATCATAGCGTATGTGTAGGTATGTATGGCAGGACCAAATCGGAAAGATAGGTAGGAGCAAGCCCATGTAATTCTTTGTAGGTTAGCAGTAAAACCTTGAAATCAGCCCTTGCCTTAACAGGAAGCCAGTGCAGGGAGGCTAGCACTGGAGTAATATGATCCATTTTTTGGTTCTAGTCAGGATTCTAGCAGCCGTATTTAGCACTAACTGAAGTTTATTTAGTGCTTTATCCGGGTAACTGGAAAGTAGAGCATTGCAGTAGTCTAACCTAGAAGTAACAAAAGCATGGATACATTTTTCTGCATCATTTTTGGACAGAAAATGTCTGATTTTTGCAATGTTACGCAAATGGAAAAAAGCTGTCCTTGAAACAGTATGTTCGTCAAAAGAGAGATCAGGGAAGAGTAACGCAGAGGTCCTTCACAGTTTTATTTGAGACTACTGTTCAAGCATCAAGATTAATTGTTAGTTTCAACAGAAGATCTATTTGTTTTTTGGGATTTAGAACAAGCATCTCTGTTTTGTCCGAGTTTAAAAGTAGAAAGTTTGCAGCCATCCACTTCCTTATGTGTGAAACACAGGCTTCCAGCGAGGGCAATTTTGGTGCTTCACCATGTTTCATTGAAATGTACAGCTTTGTGTCATCCGCATAGCAGTGAAAGTTAACATTATGTTTTCGAATGACATCCCCAAGAGGTAAAATATATAGTGAAAACAATAGTGGCCCTAAAACGGAACCTTGAGGAACACCGGAATTTACAGTTGATTTGTCAGAGGACGAACCATTCACAGAGACAAACTGATATCTTTCCGACAGATAAGATCTAAACCAGGCCAGAACTTGTCCGTGTAGACCAATTTGGGTTTCCAATCTCACCAAAAGAATGTGGTGATCGATGGTATCAAAAGTTGCACTAAGGTCTAGGAGAACGAGGACAGATGCAGAACCTCAGTCTGACGCCATTAAAAGGTAATTTACCACCTTCACAAGTGCACTCTCAGTGTTATGATGGGGTCTAAAACCAGACTGAAGCGTTTCGTATACATTTTTTGTCTTCAGGAAGGCAGTGAGTTGCAGCGCAACAGCTTTTTCCAACATTTTTGAGAGGAATGGGAGATTCGATATAGGCCGATAGTTTTTAATATTTTCTGGGTCAAGGTTTGGCTTTTTCAAGAGAGGCTTTATTTGCTGTCACTTTTAGTGAGTTTGGTACACATCCGGTGGATAGAGAGCCGTTTATTATGTTCAACATAGGAGGGCCAAGCACAGGAAGCAGCTCTTTCAGTAGTTTGGTTGGAATAGGGACCAGTATGCAGCTTGAAGGTTTACAGGCCATGATTATTTCCATCATTGTATCAAGAGATATCCTGTTGGGATAGGGGGCAGTATTTTCGCGGCCGGAAGAAAAATGTACCCGATTTAAACTGGTTACTACTCTTGCCCAGAAACGAGAATATGCATATTATTAGTATATTTGGATAGAAAAAACTCTGATGTTTCTAAAACTGTTTGAATGATGTCTGTAAGTATAACAGAACTCACATGGCAGGGAAAAACCTGAGAAGATTCCAAGCAGGAAGTGGCATGTCTGCGAATTTGTAGTTCTTCTTTTTAGTCCCTTTCGAAACTACAGTATCTGTGGGATTACGTAGCACTTTCTAAGGCTTCCATTGGCTCTCTAAAGCCTTCAGAAAGCGGATTGAGCCATCTCCTGTCTCTGGGCAGATAATAGTAGCTCAGTTTGTCAGTAGTCTGCCTGGTGACTAAGAGATTGGATATGTGCGGTCCCGCGAACATGCTGTTTTTTCTTTTCCTCTTTGAATGAATACACTATTGTCCGGTTGGAATATTATCGCTATTTTACGAGAAAAATACCCAAAAAATAGATTTTAAACAGCATTTGACATGCTTCTAAGTACGGTAAAGGAACATTTTGATTTTTTTTGTCTCGATATGCGCTCGCGCGTTACCCTTTGGATAGCGACCTGAACGCACAAATAAAACGGAGGTATTTGGACATAACTATGGATTATTTTGAACAAAAACAACATTTATTGTGGAAATAGCAGTCCTGGGAGTGCATTCTGACGACGATCAGCAAAGGTAATACAATTTTTCTAATAGTAATTCTGAGTTTAGTGTGCCCCGAAGTTGGCGGGTGTCAAAATAGCTAGCCGTGATGGCTGAGCTATGTACTCAGAATATTGCAAAATGTGCTTTCGCCGAAAAGCTATTTTAAAATCTGACATAGCGATTGCATAAAGGAGTTCTGTATCTATAATTTTTAAAATAATTGTTATGTATTTTGTCAACGTTTATGATGAGTAATTTAGTAAATTCACCGGAAGTTTTGGGTGGGAATGCATGTTCTGATCATCACATGCCAATGTAAAAAGCTGTTTTTGGATATAAATATGAACTTGATTGAACAAAACATGTATGTATTGTATAACAATGTCCTAGGAGTGTCATCTGATGAAGATCATCAAAGGTTAGTGCTTCATTTAGCTGTGTTTTGGGTTTTTGTGACATATATGCTTGCTTGGAAAATGGCAGTGTGATTATTTGTGTCTATGCACTCTCCTAGCATAATCTAATGGTTTGCTTTCGCTGTAAAGCCTTTTTGAAATCAGACAATGTGGTTAGATCGACGAGACTGTTATCTTTAAAATGGTGTAAAATAGTCGTATGTTTGAAAAATTGAAATTATTGCATGAGTTTTAGAAATTTTAGAGTGTTTTCTATCCAAATCTACTAACAATATGCATATTCTCGTTTCTGGGCAAGATTAGTAACCAGTTTAAATCGGGTATGTTTTTTATCTGGCCGTGAAAATACTGCCCCCTATCCAAGACAGGTTAACTGATTTTTGTCCTCTGACATCCTTAGGTGGCAGATGGAGTCTGGAAGGGCATCAAGGAATCTTTGGGTTGTCTGAGAATTTATAGCATGACTTTTGATGCTCCTTGGTTGGGGTCTGAGCAGATTATTTGTTGCGATTGCAAACGTAATAAAAAAAAAAAAAAATTATTTCACCTTTATTTAACCAGGTAGGCAAGTTGAGAACAAGTTCTCATTTACAATTGCGACCTGGCCAAGATAAAGCAAAGCAGTTCGACAACATACAAAAACACAGAGTTACACATGGAGTAAAACAACATACAATCAATGATGCAGTAGAAAAAATAAGACTATATACAATGTGAGCAAATGATGTGAGATAATGGAGGTAAAGGCAAAAAAAATGCCATGGTGGCAAAGTAAATAAAGTATGGCAAGAAAAAACACTGGAATGGTAGATTTGTAGTTTGAAGAAAGTTAAAAGTTAAAATATAAATAATATGGTGCAAAGGAGCAAAATAAATAAAATAAATAAATACAGTAGGGGAAAAGGTAGTAGTTTGGGCTCAATTAAAGATGGGCTATGTACAGGTGCAGAGATCTGTGAGCTGCTCTGACAGCTGGTGCTTAAAGCTAGTGAGGGAGATAAGTGTTTCCAGTTTTAGAGATTTTTGTAGTTCGTTCCAATCATTGGCAGCTGAGAACTGGAAGGAGAGACGACCAAAGGTGGAGTTGGCTTTAGGGGTGACCAGAGAGATATACCTGCTGGAGCGCGTGCTACAGGTGGGTGCTGCTATGGTGACCAGTGAGCGGAGATAAGGGGGGACTTTACCTAGCAGGGTCTTGTAGATGACCTGGAGCCAATGTGTTTGGCGACGATGATGAAGTGAAGGCCAGCCAACGAGAGCATACAGGTCGCAGTGGTGGGTTGTATATGGGGCTTTGGTGACAAAACGGATGGCACTGTGATAGACTGCATCCAGCTTGTTGAGTAGGGTATTGGAGGCTATTTTGTAAATGACATCGCCGAAGTCGAGGATTGGTAGGATGGTCAGTTTTACGAGGGTATGTTTGGCAGCATGAGTGAAGGATGCTTTGTTGCGAAATAGGAAGCCAATTCTAGATTTCACTTTGGATTGGAGATGATTGATGTGAGTCTGGAAGGAGAGTTTACAGTCTAACCAGACACCTAGGTATTTGTAGTTGTCCACAAATTCTAAGTTAGAACCGTCCAGAGAAGTTATGCTGGATGGGCGGGCAGGTGCAGGCAGCGATCGGTTGAAGAGCATGCATTTAGTTTTACTTGTGTTTAGGAGCAGTTGGAGACCACGGAAGGAGAGTTCAATGGCATTGAAGCTCGTCTGGAGGGTTGTTAACACAGTGTCCAAAGAAGGGCCAGAAGTATACAGAATGGTGTCGTCTGCGTAGAGGTGGATCAGAGATTCACCAGCAGCAAGAGCGACATCATTTATGTATACAGAGAAAAGAGTTGGCCCAAGAATTGAACCCTGTGGTACCCCCATAGAGACTGCCAGAGGTCCAGACAGTAGGCCCTCCGATTTGACACACTGAACTCTGTCAGAGAAGTAGTTGGTGAACCAGGCGACGCAATCGTTTGAGAAACCAAGGCTACTAAGTCTGCCGATGAGGATGTGGTGATTAACAGAGTCAAAAGCTTTGGCCAGGTCAATGAATACGGCAGCACAGTAATGTTTCTTATCGATGGCGGTTACGATGTCGTTTAGGACCTTGAGCGTGGCTGAGGTGCACCCATGACCAGCTCTGAAACCAGATTGCATAGCGGAGAGGGTGCGGTGGGATTCAAAATAGTTGGTAATCTGTTTGTTGACTTGGCTTTCGAAGACCTTAGAAAGGCAGGGTAGGATGGATATAGGTCTGTAGCAACTTGGGTCAAGAGTGTCACCTCCTTTGAAGAGGGGGATGACAGCAGCTGCTTTCCAATCTATGGGAATCTCAGACGACACGAAAGAGAGGTTGAACAGGCTAGTAATAGGGGTTGCAATAATTTCGGCAGATAATTTTAGAAAGACAGGGTCCAGATTGTCAAGCCCAGCTGATTTGTAGGGGTCCAGATTTTGCAGCTCTTTCAGAACATCAGCTGAATGGATTTGGGAGAAGGAGAAATGGGGGAGGCTTGGGCGAGTAGCTGTGGGGGGTGCAGTGCTGTTGAATGCAGTAGGGGTAGTTAGGTGGAAAGCATGGCCAGCCGTAGAAAAATGCTTATTGAAATTCTCAATTATAGTGGGCTTATCGGTGGTGACAGAGTTTCCTATCCTCAGTGCAGTGGGCAGTTGGGAGGAGGTGTTCTTATTCTCCATGGACTTTACAATGTCCCAGAACTTTTTAGAGTTGGAGTTGCACGAAGCAAATTTCTGTTTGAAAAAGCTAGCCTTGGCGTTTCTAACTGCCTGTGTGTATTGGTTTCTAACTTCCCTAAAAAGTTGCATATCGCGGGGGCAGTTCGATGCTAATGCAGAACGCCACAGGATATTTTTGTGTTGGTTAAGGGCAGTCAGGTCTGGGGAGAACCAAGGGCTATATCTGTTCCTGGTTCTAAATTTCTTGAAAGGGGCATGCTTATTTAAGATGGAGAGGAAGGCATTTTAAAAAAATAACCAGGCATCCTCTACTGACGGGATGAGGTCAATATCCTTCCAGGATACCAGGGCCAGGTCGATTAGAAAGGCTTGCTCGTTGAAATGTTTCAGGGAGCGTTTGACAGTGATGAGTGGAGGTCGTTTGACTGCTGACCCATTACGGGTGCAGGCAATGAGGCAGTGATCGCTGAGATCTTGGTTGAAAACAGCAGAGGTGTAATTAGAGGGCACATTGGTTAGGATGATATCTATGAGGGTGCCAGTGTTTGCGGCTTTGGGGTTGTACCTGGTGGGTTCATTAATAATTTGTGTGAGATTGAGGGCATCAAGCTTGGATTGTAGAATGGCTGGGGTGTTAAGCATGTCCCAGTTTAGGTCGCCTAGTAGCACGAGCTCTGAAGATAGATGGGGGGCAATCAGTTCACATATGGTGTCCAGAGCACAGCTAGGGGCCGAGGGGGGTCTATAGCAGGCGGCAACGGTGAGAGACTTGTTTTTGGAGAGGTGGATTTTTAAAAGTAGAAGTTCAAATTGTTTGGGTACAGACCTGGATAGCAGGACAGAACTCTGCAAGCTATCTCTGCAGTAGATTGCAACAACGCCCCCTTTGGTCGTTCTATCTTGTCTGAAAACGTTGTAGTTAGGGATGAAGATTTCACAGTTTTTGGTGGACTTCCTAAGCCAAGATTCAGACACAGCTAGGACATCCGGGTTGGCAGAGTGTGCTAAAGCAGTGAATAAAACAAACTTAGGGAGGAGGCTTCTAATGTTAACATGCATGAAACCAAGGCTATTACGGTTACAGAAGTCATCAAAAGAGAGCGCCTGGGGAGTAGGTGTGGAGCCAGGCACTGAAGGGCCTGGATTCACCTCTACATCCCCAGCGGAGCAGAGAAGGATAAGTATGAGGGTACGGCTAAAAGCTATAAGAATTGGTCGTCTGTGACGTCCAGAATAGAGAGAAAAAGGAGCAGGTATCTGGGGGCGATAAAATAGCTTCAAGGTATAATGTACAGACAAAG
The DNA here is from genome assembly GCF_901001165.1 of Salmo trutta. Classification (NCBI taxonomy): domain Eukaryota; kingdom Metazoa; phylum Chordata; class Actinopteri; order Salmoniformes; family Salmonidae; genus Salmo; species Salmo trutta. The sequence continues at coordinate 2,312,489 of NC_042968.1, read as the reverse complement.
GTATGGTGGGATGTGAGTACAGAGGAGGTAAACCTAGGCATTTAGTGATTATGAGAGAGATATTGTCTCTAGAAATATCATTGAAACCAGAAGATGTCATAGCATGTGTGGGTGGAGGAACTGAGAGGTTGGATAAGGTATAATGAGCAGGGCTAGAGACTCTACAGTGAAATAAGCCAATAAACACTAACCAGAACAGCAATGGACAAGGCATATTGACATTAAGGAGAGGCATGCTTAGCCGAGTGATCAGAGGGTCCAGTGAGAATCAGACAGCTAGCCGGACCATAGGTAGCAAGCTGGTGGAAGATGGGAGGGAGGTCTGTTTTTAGCCGCCTCGTACGTTTCCGTCTGTGGGTTAGTGGGGTTCCGTGTGGAAGGGGGGACCTGTCCAAGTTGGCAAAATAGTGAGTTATAGTGGCCCAAGAAAAGTGTCCGACAGACCTATTCAGATCGCAGCCGAAAAGACAGCTAACGATTAGCTGGCCGCAGATGGGCGATCAGGTTACGTCGCGACGGAGGGGCCAGTTGGACAACTCCCTCGGGCAGATAACGTCGGTGATCCAGTCGTGAAGACCCAATGGGGCTCCGCATCGGCAGTAAAACGGGTCAGGATAGGTGAGTTGTAGCCCAGGAGACACTTCAGCTGGCTAGCTCAGGAGTAGCCCACGAGTGGCTGACGGAATTCTTCAGCTGGCTAGCTAGCTAGCTCCGTAATAGTGTGTGTTAATTCCGAGACCGACGTTGCCAATAGTCACTCAGGTAGCAGCTAGTTAGCTGCAAGATCCAGGTGTAAATGTCCAGAGCCTGCGGTAGAAATCGAGGAAAGGAGAGAGAATAGGTCCGATATGCTCTGGTCTGAGTCGCGCTGTACAAAAACTGGCGATAGCTTTTCGAGCTAATGGATAGCTGAGGACAGCTAACCGTAGCTAGCTGAACTTCAACGTTAGCCAGTGAAAATGGCTAACCTCTGGCTAGCTTCTGTCGTGGAATTCAGATGAGGTAAATAATACTTTCTTTTTTTTTTAAATTGATGAGGCGGGTTGCAGGAGAGTGCTTTGAGGTTGAGTATTTAGAATAAAAAAAATGTAAAAAGATAAGTGAAGAAAAAATATGTAAATATATATATATATACACGGGACACGACAGGACGTCTGAACTGCTACGCCATCTTGGATTTGCCATCTTACTATCGGACCACCAAAATGGTGGTCCGATAGTCCAGGATTATGAGGAAAAACATTAAGATCCACAACATTTATTCCATGGGACAAAACTTGGTCCAGAGTATGTCTGTTGCAGTGAGTAGGTCCAGAGACATGTTGGAGAAAACCCACTGAGTCGATGATGGCTCCGAAAGCCTTTTGGAGTGGGTCTGTGGACTTATCCATGTGAATATTAAAGTCACCGGAAATTTGAATATTTTCTGCTATGACTACAAGGTCCGATAAGAATTCAGGGAACTCAGTGAAGAATGCTGAAGGCCTGTAAACAGTAGCTATACAAAGTGATTGAGTAGGCTGCATAGATTTCATGACTAGAAGCTCAAAAGACAAAAATGTCATTTTTTGGGGTAAATTGAAATTTGCTCTCATAAGTGTTAGCAACACCTCCGCCTTTGCGGGATGCGCGGGGGATATGGTCACTAGTGTAACCAGGAGGTGAGGCCTCATTTAACACAATAAATTAATCAGGCCAATCACATCAAGATTATGATCAGTGATTAGTTCATTGACTATAACTACCTTGGAAGTGAGGGATCTAACATTAACCTCTCTAGGGTAGGGGGCAGTATTTGCACGGCCGGATAAAAAAAGTACCCGATTTAATCTGGTTATTACTACTGCCCAGAAACTAGAATATGCATATAATTGTTTGATTTGGATAGAAAACACCCTAACATTTCTAAAACTGTTTGAATGGTGTCTGTGAGAATAACAGAACTCATTTGGCAGGCCAAAACCTGAGAAGATTCCAAACAGGAAGCGCTCTCTCTGACCATTTCATGGCCTTCTTGATCATCTCGAACCAAAACAGGGGATCTCTGGCATGACGTGACATTTTCTAACGCTCCCATAGGCTCTCAGAAGGCGCCAGAAAGATGAATGGTGGCTTTGCAGGCCCTGGCTGAAAAACATTAGCGCATTTTGATAGTGGTTGATCAGAGGATTGTGTGTATTAAGTAGTATTTTGTTAGATTACTTGTTAAATATTACTGCACTGTCGGAAACGGAAAACACAAGCATTTCGCTACACTCACATTAAAATCTGCTAACCATGTGTATGTCACCAATACAATTTGATTTGATTTGAATTTATTTGGAGGAGCTCCTGACATACTTTCAGGCAACATGGGTTGGGGAGAAGGTCAGACGCATTTGAAGAAAGACAATGTTTTCTATAGGTATGTTTTTTTTACATAATAATGTCTTTATAATGTCTTTATTCTTCTTCATATTATTATTTGTACTACTATTATTAGTAATGACAGCCTTCCCAAGGCCAATAACATGGTTACTAATGTCCGTCTCTTTTATTTTCAGAATTATGGAATCGCTATGATGCTGTCCTGCAAGACTTGGCAAAGACCAACAACATAGTGGAGGGCTGGCATTGAACATTTTCAGCAAATCTTGACACTACCACCACACCATTTGGAAGTTCATCGAGGCATGGCTTGCTGGCATTCCACCGCCATGGCAAAACCCCACCACTGCAAGCAACAGAAGGATCTGAAGTCACTGGTTGAGAAGTACACAACTCATTGACTGGAGACATACCTGAGGAGCGTTGCCTATACTTTTAAGTTGCAGTTGTGAATAATCCAAAATCCACCTGAGAAAAATGAGCACCTAGCCAACTTGAACACTTTTTCGTGACATTTACTAATGTCAATCATTGTCAAAATTTGTATTTTGTTTTGCCTTCAGCCTTTATATAACCATATGAAGGAATTTATTTACAATATTGTGCCCATATGAAATATTTTTTATAAGCCTAGGCTACAATATTCTGCTAATATAAACAAATGTATATTAGGCAATAACTAAACACATTTCTGTAGGCTGTATACAATGCATTCGGAAAGTATTCGGAAACCTCAACTTTTCCACATTTTGTTACGTTACAGCCTTATTCTAAAATGTATTACATTAATTTTTTCATTCATCAATCTACACACAATACCTCATAATGACAAAGCGAGAAAAAAACTAAAACATTTTTGCACATTTATTAAAAGAAAAAACAAAATTACATAAGTATTCAGACCCTTTGTTATGAGACTCAAATTTGAGCTCAGGTGCATCCTGTTGCCATTGATTATCCTTGAGATGTTTCTACAACTTGATTTGAGTCCACCTGTGGTAAATTCAATTGATTGGACATGATTTGGAAAAGGCACACATCTGTCTACATAAGGTCCCACAGTTAACAGTGCATGTCAGAGCAAAAATGAAACCATGAGGTCGAAGGAATTGTCCATAGAGCTCCGAGACAGGATTGTGTCAAGGCACAGATCTGGGGAAGGGTACCGAAACATTTATGCAGCATTGAAGGTCCCCAAGAACTCAGTGGTCTTCATCATTCTTAAATAGAAGAAGTTTGGAACCACCCAGACCCTTCCTAGAGCTGGCCACCTGGCCAAACTGAGCAACCGGGGGAGAAGGGCCTTGGTCAGGAAGGTCACCAAGAACCTGATGGTTCCTCTGTGGAGATGGGAGAACTTTCCAGAAGGACAACAATATCTGCAGCACTCCACCAAGCAGGCGTTTATGGTAGAGTGGCCAGATGGATGCCACTCCTCAGTAAAAGCAACGACAGCCATCTTGGAGTTTGCCAAAAGGCACCTAAAGACTCTCAGACTGAGAAACAAGATTTTCTGGTCTGATAGAACCAATATTGTACTCTTTGGCCTGAATGCCAAACGTCACGTCTGTAGGAAACCTGGCACCATCCCTACAGTGTAGCATGGTGGTGGTTTTTCAGTGGCAGGGACAGGGAGACCAGTCAGGTTCGAGGGAAATATGAACAGAGCAAAGTACAGAGAGATCCTTGATGAAAACCTACTGCAGAGCACTCAGGACCTCAGCCTGGGGTGAAGGTTAACCTTCTAACAGGACAACGATACTAAGCACACAGCTAAGACAACGCAGGACTGGCTTCAGGACAAGTCTCTCAATGTCCTTGAGTGTCCAGAGCCCGAACTTGAACCCAGAGGAGACCGATTGCTATGCCTTGGAGCTACAGGAGAAGAGAGCCACAGGGAAGGTGGACCACCTGACGGTAGAGAGAATGATCAAACCAGACTGTGTGCTTGACTGTTATGGCAAAATGGGAGAAGTGGATGAGGAGGACATGATAAACAACTTTGCGCTCGGAAAAAACACCAAGTGGTATAAGAAGATACTCCCTCATCCTCCCTACTCCAAACAGTATGTTGCCAGCATACAAAAGCGGCACTCAGTCTTCGGCAAGAAAGATGTCCAGTCCCAGCTATGATGTACAGTTGAAGTCGGAAGTTTACATACACTTAGGTTGGAGTCATTAAAACTAGTTCTTCAAACCACTCCACAAAATTCTTGTTAACAAGTTATAGTTTTGGCCATTCAGTTAGGACATCTACAATGTGCATGATACAAGCCATTTTTCAAACAATTGTTTACAGACAGATTATTTCACTTATAATTCACTGTATCACAATTCCAGTGGGTTAGAAGTGTACATACACTAAATTGGCTGTGCCTTTAAACAGCTAGGATAATTCCAGAAAATGATGTCATGGCTTTAGAAGCTTCTGATAGGCTAATTGACATCTTTTGAGTCAATTGGAGGTGTACCTATGGATGTATTTCAAGGCCTACTTTCAAACTCAGTGCCTCTTTGCTTGACATTGTCATGACTGTCTAGATCAGGTCAGGTTACAGGAGACCACAACCCTACAGATTATCTCTCAACCCCAACAGAGGAGGAGAGATCTAGGGGTATGAAGATGTGGGGGTTTTATGACCCTTCACGCCCATTGTAAATCTTAGGCAACAGACAAAATTCCTTTGTCCTCTCACTATGGAGAACCGGCCTCAGAACATTAAACATGCAATAAATGGACTTTGGAACAATGGTTTCCGTCAGCCACAATGGTGGTAATGACGATTGATGGAACATGAAAATGTATGTCATTTTTGTTTTGTTATTAAAGGTTAAAGGACGTTATTACGAAAACATTAACTTTTGAGTTTTCCTAATATATGCTTGATGTTTATACTTTGTACGTTGGGTGGAAAATGTCCAAATCAAAGAGAATGTTTTTGTAAAGATGAAATGTGAAGTTAGTTAAATTGGATCTGAGTAAAATCTAGACCTTGCCTCATAACTTGGTACGCCCAGAGAATTGCCCTAAAGGCGTTTACGCCCACTTCTGACCCGAGGGCATAAGACATGTGAGTTAAGAATTAACATATCAGACTAAGTGACCCAAGCTGCAGCCAAGGTCTGAGTAGTCAACAAACCCAAAATGCGACACGAGGTTGAAGACAAAGGAAACTTCTATCCATGCTACGGAGGAGTAGCTGCGTCTAAGCGGGTGAATTGAAGCTGGACCACCCGGCCTCCACTCCCCATCGAATCATATCTAAACTGTTTCATTCCCACGCTGTGAGCCTTGATCTACAGGGCTTGCTGTCCTCAGAAGACCCCTTTCAGAACAAGGGCGAGGAATCAGGCCACTAAGCCAAAAGAACACTGACATTGTGAGGACAACCAGAGAGTTGTACCAGAGAAGCGCACCATTGAGAAGCCTACACGGTCCACGGAGACCTTCAACACGTAATTACATCATTATATTCTGACCCATTAGAGCGGCAGTTCGGGGCAAGGTTAGGGTTGAAATAAATGCACCCAAATAAAAATAGATTTTAAACAGCGTTTGACATGCTTCGAAGTACGGTAATGGAATATTTAGAATTTTTTTGTCACGATATGCGTCCGCGCGTCACCGTTCGGATAGTGTCTTGAACGCAAGAACAAACAGAGGATATTTGAACATAACTATGGATTATTTTGAACCAAATCAACATTTGTGGATGAAGTAGAAGCCCTGGGAGTGCATTCTGACGAAGAACAGCAAAGGTAATCCAATTTTTCTTATAGTAAATCTGAGTTTGGTGAGTGCCAAACTTGGTGGGTGTCAAAATAGCTAGCCCGTGATGGCGAGCTATCTACTCAGAATATTGCAAAATGTGCTTTTGCCAAAAAGCTATTTCAAAATCGGACACCGCGATTGCATAAAGGAGTTCTGTATCTATAATTCTTAAAATAATTCTTATGTTTTTTGTGAACGTTTATCGTGAGTAATTTAGTAAATTCACCGGAAGTTTGCGATGGGAATGCTAGTTCTGAACGTCACATGCTAATGTAAAAAGCTGGTTTTTGATATAAATATGAACTTGATTGAACAAAACATGCATGTATTGTATAACATAATGTCCTAGGAGTGTCATCTGATGAAGATCATCAAAGGTTAGTGCTGCATTTAGCTGTGGTTTTGGTTTTTGTGACATTATATGCTAGCTTGAAAAATGGGTGTCTGATTATTTCTGGCTGGGTCCTCTGCTGACATAATCTAATGTTTTGCTTTCGTTGTAAAGCCTTTTTGAAATCGGACAGTGTGGTTAGATTAACGAGAGTCTTGTCTTTAAAATGGTGTAAATAGTCATATGTTTGAGAAATTGAAGTAATGAGTTCTGCTGTTTTGTCCTACAACTTGGTCATTGTGTTCATTAACCTCTCTAGTGGGTGTGGGACGGTAGCGTCCCACCTGGCCAACATCCAGTGAAATTGCAGAGCTCCAAATTCAAAAACAGAAATACTCATTATAAAAATTCATAAAACATACAAGGGTTATACATCGGTTTAAAGATTAACTTTTTGTTAATCCAAACACGGTGTCAGATTTCAAAAAGTCTTTATGGCGAAAGCATACCATGAGATTATCTGAGAACAGCGCCCAGCAGACAAATCATTACAAACAGTTACCAGCCAAGTAGAGGAGTTACACAAGTCAGAAATAGCGATAAAATTAATCACTTACCTTTGATCTTCATTTGGTTGCACTCACAAGACTCCCATTTACTCAATAAATGTTTGTTTTGTTCGATAAAGTCCCTCTTTATATATCCAAGCCATAGCAAGTGCAATGTGAGTCGTAAGTCAATGGAATCTGTATAGGCAGTCAATTGAAAAGTAAAGCATTTTAAAAAATCACACTTCCTGGATTGATTTTTCTCAGGTTTTCGCCTGCCATATCAGTTCTGTTATACTCACAGACATTATTTTATCAGTTTTAGAAGCTTTAAAGTGTTTTCTATTGTAACGCCCTGGCCATAGAGAGGGGTTTTTGTTCTTTAGTTTGGTTATGCCAGGGTGTTACATTGGGTGGGCGTTCTATGTTCTGTTTCTATGTTTTTGTATTTCTTTGTTTTGGGCCGTGTGTGGCTCCCAATCAGGCACAGCTGAAGTTCGTTGTTGTTGATTGGGAGTCACACATAAGTGCATGTTTTTCCGTTGGGGTTTTGTGGGTAATTGTTGCTGTCATTGTGTTTCACCTGACAGGACTGTTTTGCTGTCAGGTTCTTGTTTTGTAGTTGTATAGTGATCCGTTTAAATATTAAATATGATGAACACTAACTCCGCTGCGTTTTGGTCCACTCTCTCTCACGTCAGCCCTTACATCTATCCACATCTACCAATTATATGCATATCCTAGCTTCTGGGCCTGAGTAACAGGCATTTTACTTTAAGCATGCTTTTCATCCGGAGGTGTAAATAGTGCCCCCTACCCTAGTGAGGTTAACTGATTGTCTTTGGTCTGCAGCTTTTGGAAAAGAGCATTATTGCTTGGAGTGGTTTCATTCACAACCGTTTGTAGGGCATCAAGTTGCTCGCCTCGGTTTCTAGCTAGCTCGTCAGATTCATCTAGTTTTGCGTGGACTTCATCGTATTTAGTTTAGGCTAAAATGAGTTGTTCTTTTAGAATACAGACTTGGTCAAGAGTTTGTTTGCCTTCTTTCTTATAACAGTTAGCCAGATCTTCCAATTTATCTGTTCTCATACACAGTTCCTCGGCTAGCAGTAGCTTATCTTTTTTGGCTTTCGATGCCAACTCCCTTGTCTCTCCACCTGAGCCTTGAACTCCCCATCTTTCTGCTCATGCCTCTGCTGGGCACTGAGGTACTGGTGCACTGTCCATCTCTGCTGGTGGGCATAGTTGAGGGCTAAACTGGAGAGAACCTTCACAAGGCCTCTGCCTGATGGTCAATTTTGGAGAGCGTCAGTCGCAATGTCTGCATTTTTCTCGCGTATGGCATCAAAATCTAACTATTTCAGCACCTCTGCATAGTTAGAAGTTGCAGGTCAGCGATTAATCTTTCCGTGGGTGAAGGTCCACTGATTAGAGGGGGAATGGGTGGAAACCCATCTGATGGATTGCTCATTGTTATAATTAACAGTTATTTCAATTTACGTAATGTTTGGGTTTTTGAGTTGGAGGCTGCAAACACAATTTAACCTCTCTGGCATCATTGGGACGCTAGCGTCCCACCTCGACAACAGCCAGTGAAATTGCAGTGTTCCAAATTCAAACAACAGAAAACCCAGAATTTAAATTCCTCAAACATACAAGTACTGTACACCATTTTAAAGATAAACTTCTTGTTAACCTCTCTAGGGTATGTGGGACGAAATCGTCCCACCTACTGAACAGCCAGTGGAATCCCGTGGCGTGTTATTCAAATACCTTAGAAATGCTATTACTTCAATTTCTCAAACATATGACTATTTACACCATTTTAAAGACAAGACTCTCGTTAATCTAACCACATTGTCCGATTTCAAAAAGGCTAAGTAATAGCATTTCTAAGGTATTTGAATAACGCGCCACGGGATTACACTTGCTGTTGAGTAGTTGGGAGGTTAATGTGACGAGTGATGCTCATCGAATGATTAACGGTTATAATTACATGATTAAATGAATCAGGCAATTATTAACTCATTAACCTGTGGTTTCTGTTTCCCAAATGAACTCAAAGTATATCAGAATATCGATTTTACAACAGTCGCAAATTAATCAATTTCTTTTCACAGTCTCATTCTGAACGTCGCATAATCCGGGAATCTGCACAAACCCGAGTCTCGCCAAATAAGTCCGCACCACACCAATTGAGTTAATTATTTATTTGCTAACAAGTTAAAATGATACTATAAGATACACATACACAAACATACAGTCTAGGCTATTGATTAGAACTTAGTATGATGAACAGGTCCCTAGCGGGCCAACACCATATGACAGGTGTTAACCTCTCTGGGAAATGTGAGCGCCAAATTCAAAACAACAAAAATCTCAGAATTCAAATTTCTCACACATACAAGTATTATACACCATTTTAAAGATAATCTTCTCGTTAATCCAACCACAGTGACTGATTTCAAAAAGGCTTTACGGCAAAAGCATAGCATTAGATTATGTTAGGACAGCACCTAGACAAGAAAAACCACACAGCCATTTTCCAAGCACGGAGAGGCGTCACAAAAACCAGAAATACAGCTAAAATTAATCACTAACCTTTGATGATCTTCATCAGATGGCACTCATAGGACTTCATGTTACACAATACATGTATGTTTTGCTCGATAAAGTTCATATTTATATCCACAAGCCCCATTTTACATTGGCGTGTAATGTTCAGAAATGTTTTGCCTCCAAAACTACCGGTGAATGAGCACACCAATTTACAGAAATACTCATCATAAACGTTGATGAAAGACACAAGTGTTATGCACAGAATTATAGATAAACTACTCCTTAATGCACCCGCTGTGTCAGATTTCAAAAAAGCTTCCCGGCGAAAGCAAACTTTGCAATAATCTGAGTACAGCGCTCAGACATCAAAACAAGCCATACCCACCATTTTGGAGTCAACAGAAGTCAGAAATAACATTATAAATAATCACTTACCTTTGATGATCTTCACCAGAATGGACTCTCAGGAATCCCAGTTCCACAATAAATGTTTGTTTTGTTCGATAAAGTTCATCTTTATGTCCAAATACCTCCATTTTATTTGCGCGTTTAGTCCAACACTCCAAATTCACTAAGCGCGCGAGTTTAGTCAAAACGAAAAGTCAAAATAGTTCCATTACAGTTCGTAGAAACATGTCAAACGATGTATAGAATCAATCTTTAGGATGTTTTTATCATAAATATTCAATAATATTCAACCGGACAATTCCTTTGTCTTTAGAATTGAAAGGAAAGGCAGCTCGCTCTAACGGCCACGCGCATGTTTGAGCTCATGCCAATTTTCCAGACAGAAGAGTTTGCTGACCACTCAGACCTTGGCTGCAGCTCAGGGTCACTTAGTCGGGTCAGAAGAGAATCAGCTCTTATTCTCTTCCCATTCACAGTAGAAGCCTGAAACAAGGTTCTAAAGACTTGACATCTAGTGGAAGCCTTAGGAAGTGCAATTTGACCCCACAGACACCGTATAGTGGATAGGCAATCACTTGAAAAACTACAAACCTCAGATTTCCCACTACCTGGTTGGATTTTTTCTCAGGTTTTTGCCTGCCATATGAGTTCTGTTATACTCACAGACATCATTCAAACAGTTTTAGAAACGTCAGTGTTTTCCATCCAAATCTACTAATAATATGCATATCTTCGTTTCTGGGCAAGAGTAGCAGGCAGTTTACTCTGGGCACGTCAGTCATCCAAGCTACTCAATACTGCCACCATCCATAATTAAAGGAGGAACCAATGTACTGCATCTAGGCTACATATTGATTTTAAATTGTTCCACTGGCCTGAGACTATGTATGAATTTATGGTTAGAATAGCATTGCCGTTTTGATCATTGGCCTGTACGGAGAATCTAGTTAAAACCACAAATCCAAATCTCCATTTCCATCAATGCTTAGGAAATGGATGATTTTAGAAAGCTAGCAACCGCAGGACAACAACGCAAGTAGACCAGAAACAGATGTTTGATAATGCCATTTTGCTTTTGATGGAATTTAATTAGTGTGAAGCCAAATCTAAACTGGTTTCCTTTGAGGGGAAGTTTTGCTGCGCCATGACAACCCACAGTTCAGCTCAGCTCAACACTTATTGGCTAATTATTTTATTGAAAAAGTTAACAAAGGAGGCCAGATGCTCGCTGGCATCAATCAATCAAATGCTACGGGCATGTCATACTCTTTTTGTCCAGACAGCGTCAGATACATGGGCTACACATATTTAGGGTAGCTATTTTCCTCGCAGGGATGATTTCTCCTGTGAGATACAGTCAGCCACTTCCGAATTTAAGGAAAATTATGAAAACACAGACAAAATAATTATTTTTGTATTTAAAATTTTTGGGTCCAATTTTTGTGGATGCCTGCCTTCCCTTAGCATCCATGAATACCCACCACTTGTGTGAGATGCCAAAAGCCTTCACCAGCCCCCCCCCCAGGTTTTTGCCTGCCATATGAGTTCTGTTATACAAACAATTTTAGAAACTTCAGTGTTTTCCATCCAAATCTACTTATTCTATGCATATTCTAGCTTTTGGGCCTGAGTAGCAGGCATTTTACTTTGGGCATGTTTTTCATCCAAGCTACTCAATACTGCCCCCCTTTCCTAGAGAAGTTAAACAAAATGGGGATTTTGAGAGTACACAAGAGAAAAACACACTTGGGTGCATTTGTCAGCTATGTTTATTTTAACCCTAACCTTTCCCCGAACTGCCGCTCTTATGGGTCAGAATATAATGATGTAATTACATGCTGAAGGTCTCCGATGGGGTGTCTCTGCTTGGACTGGATTCCGACATCTCTGATGACAGTCCGTCTTCAGTTACCGGGTGTAACTCTGTTACTGCTCACGATGTCAGTGTCCTTTCTCTTTTTGTTCCGTTTCCTTGCCCTTGCTCTGAAAAGGGGCCTTCGGAGGAGGGCTAATCAGCCATGTGGATGGTTACAGCATGGGAATGAAAACAGTGTAGACACACGATTCCTTGGAGAGTGGTGACCGGGTGGTCCTGATTTCACCCTCTTTAGATACAGCTACTCGTCCGTAGCATAGGTTGTTAAAAGGTTCCTTTGTCTTCAACCTCGTGTTGCGTTTTGGGTTTGCTGACCACTCAGACTTTGGCTGCAGCTCAGGGTCACTTAGTCGGGTCAGAAATGGGTGTTTCCGCCTTTAGGGCAATTCGCTGGGCGTACCAAGTTACGAGGCAAGGTCTGGATTTTACTCAGATCCAATTTAGACAACTAACTTCACATTTCATCTTTACAAAAACATTCTTTGATCTGGACATTTTCCACAGATCATACAATATTGTAAACATCAGGCACACATTAGGATAACTCTTCAAGTTACAATGTTTTCATTATAACGTTGTCCTTTAACATACATTTTCATATTCCATCTATCCTCATTACCACCATTGTGGCTAACGAAACCTACTGTCCCAAAGTCCATTTATTGCATGTTAATTTTCAGATGCCGGTTCTCCATAGTGAGAGAACAAAGGAATTTTGTCTGCTGCCTTAAGATTTACAATGGGAGTGAGGTGTCATAAAACTTCTCCATACCTCTCCATCTCTTCCCCTCTGGTGGGTGTGCGAGATCTCTCTGTAGGATTGTGGTCAACGGTAACCTGACCCAAGCAGGCCAGTCATTACAGACTAAAATACAGTAGAATAGAATACAGTTTTGTGGTGTACAGCAGGTTAGCCACCAGGGGGAGACTCGTCAAGGCCTGGTGACTGACGGAGACTACATCACGCGGTGATGGCTCCCTTTGCTGGACGCACCAGGTCTCAACGGGCTCTCAGACCAGGACAAATTGGGGTTTATTGTGGTTGGTGAGTCATCAAGGGGCTAATTGCTCACCTGCTGGATGAGTCCCATAAAGCTGCCAAAAGGGCAGCGCACCGGGTTGGGGATTGGGGGAAGAGAGGTTACTCCCGTATAATTGTGCTCAGTACCAGAGATAACAGAGGGTGCTCGGTTTTGTTCCTCACCGGAGACAGCAAGACTCTGGAGCACAGTAGACCTATTCATTTTTCTTTGTCTGTTATTTAATGAACACCATTGAAACCGAGCTAATACAATTGTGTCCGTGTCTGATCTTTGTAAACGTCTTGACCAAACCACCTGGTCTGCCACAGTATATACATGTGAGATGAGTAAAGCAAAAATATGTAAACATTATGAAATTATTATTATAAACATTATTCCATTATTAAAACCTGTTAGGGACAGACGTTCCACAAAAAACATAACAATTATTTTAAGAATTATAGATACAGAACTTTATGCAATCGCGGTGTCAAATTTTAAAATAGCTTTTCGGTGAAAGCACATTTTGCAATATTTTGAGTACATAGCCCGGCCATCACGGCTAGCTAATTTGACACCCACCAAGTTTGGCCCTCACCAAACTCAGATTTACTATAAGAAAAATTGGATTACCTTTGCTGTTCTTCGTCAGAATGCACTCCCAGGACTTCTACTTCAACAACAAATGTTGTTTTGGTGCCAAATAATACATAGTTGTATCCAAATAGCTCAGTTTTGTTGGTGCGTTCAAGTCACTATCCGAAGGGTGACGCGCTGGCGCATTTCGTGACAAAAAAATTCAAAATATTCCATTCCTGTACTTTGAAGCATATCAAACGCTGTTTAAACTACATTTTTATGATATTTTTCTCGTAAAATAACGATAATATTCCAACCGGGAGACGTTGTGTTCATTAAAACAATGAACGAAAAAAAAGGTGTCATCTTGTGCATGCGCACCTCAGTGTTATTGTTCTCAGCAGGACCACTCACAAAAACCCCTGCTGTTTTTCGCCCAGAGACTGGAGAGCTCTCATTCCACTTTCTGGCGCCTTCCTAGAGCCAATGGAATCCTTAGAAAATGTCACGTTACAGCAGAAATGCTATATTTTTGATAGAGATGCCCTAGAAGGAGGACAAATTGTCAGATAGGGCAGTTCCTGTATAGAATCTTCTCAGGTTTTGGCCTGCCATATGAGTTTTGTTATACTCACAGACACCATTCAAACAGTTTTAGAAACTTTAGAGTGTTTTCTATCCAAATCTACAAATTATATGCATATTCTAGTTTCTGGGCAGGAGTAGTAACCAGATTAAATCGGGTACGTTTTTCATCCGGCCGTGAATATACTGCCCCCTATCCCAAACAGGTTAAAGTGGCCAGTGATTCCAAGTCTATGTATGTAGGGCAGCAGCCTCTAAGGTGCAGGGTTACGTAACCGGGTGGAAGCTGCCTAGTAATGGCTATTTAACAGTCTGATGGACTTGATATCGAAGCAGTTTTTTCCCACTTGTTCCACTGAGGTCCCGTTGATGTGGATAGGGTTCCCTCTGCTGTTAACTGAAGTCCACAATCAACTCCTTTGTTTTGTCGACATTGAGTGAGAGGTTATTTTCCCGGCACCACAATCCCAGGGCCCTCACCTCCAGGCTGTCTCTTCGTTGTTGATAATCAGGCCTATTACTGTTGTGTTGTCTGCAAACTTTGAGTTGCAGCTTGATTAAGTTGGAGGCGCGAGTGGCCACGCAGTCATGGGTAAACAGGGAGTACAGGAGGGGGCTGAGCACGCACCTTTGTGGGTCCTCTATGTTGAGGATCAGCGAAGTGGAGGTGGTGTCTCCTACCTTCACCACCTGCAACGACCCATCAGGATGTCCAGGACCCAGTTTTACAGAGCGGGGTTCAGATCCAGGGCCCGAGCTTAGTGATGAGCGTGGAGGGAACTATGGTGTTGAATGCTGAGCTATAGTCAATGAACAGCATTCTTACATAGGTATTCCTCTTGTCCATATGGGATAGGGCAGTGTGCAGTGCGATGGCGATTGCGTCGTCTGTGGATCTATTGGGGTGGTAAGCAAATTGGAATGAGTGTAGGGTGTCAGGTAAGGTAGAGGTTATATGATCCTTATCTAGCCTCTCAAAGCACTTCATGATGACAGAAGTGAGTGCTACGGGGCGATAGTCAGTTGCATTTGCTTTCTTGGGTACAGGAACAATGGTGGACATCTTGATGCAAGTGGGGACAGCAGATTGGGATAATGAGAGATTGAATATGTCCGTAAACCCTCCATCCAGCTGGTCTGCGCATGCTCTGAGGATGCGGCTACGGATGCCGTCTGGGCCGGCAGGATTGCGAGGGTTAACACGCTTAATTGTCTTACTCACTTTGGCCACTGAGAAGGAGAGCCCACAGTTCTTGGTAGCGGGCTGTGTCGGGGGCGCTGTATTATTCTCAAAGCGGGCGAAGGGGTTTAGCTTGTCAGGAAGCATAACGTTGTCCGTGATTGTCTGTAAACCCTGCCATATACGTCTTGTGTCTGAACCGTTGAATTGCGACTCCACTTTGTCTCTATACTGACATTTTGCCTGTTTGATTGACTTACGGAGGGAATAACCTCACTTGGCCATATTCCCAGTCACCTTGCCATGGTTAAATGTGGTGGTTTGCGCTTTCAGTTCTGCACGAATGCTGTCATCTATCCACGGATTCTGGTTAGGGTAATAGTCACAGTAGGTACATCTATACACCTCTTAATAAACTCAGTAACCGTCTCAGTGTACACATCAATATTATTCTCGGAAGCTACCCGGAACATATCCCAGATATTCAGAGAAGTCCACTGTGTTTTGGAACAGCCTCTGGAATCAGTTCAATTGCCTTGGGGGGGTAAGAACAAAGGATCCAATTTGGGAAAGTCGTAATGCTGGTGAGTTACGGCCACTCTGATATCCAAAAGTTATTTCCGGCTGTGTGTAATAACACAAAAAAGTGTCCTGGACACAAAAAAAATACTGCAAAGTTACTTACGAGCTAGAATCAGAGCTGCCCTATCTGTCGGTGCCATCTTTGCATCATGCAGCCCATATATGATCTGATTTCTAAGACATTCTAAGGTTTGTATCATTCACAACTACATTTTCCAAATAACTCTAAATCTAGTGCATAGGACCTGTTTCAAATGATCACTTTTTACGCTAAACTTAGCCACTGCACATGGGCACTTGCTCTGGAATGGGAAAAATATCCTTTCTATTTTATTCAGCTAAGTTCAATTATATTATTCTTTCCATAAAGTAATGGCATGGGACTTATAAGCATATCTTGTCTGCTAAATGAACTAGCCTACAGCCTGGCACATAATCACATTAAATAGAGTAGGCCAACTCATATGAAATACATTTTCTTCATATTATAATGTTTCTTTAGACCTGTCTAAAATACATAATGGATTTATTGTGGTGGTGTATATTAAATTGATTTATTAGACTTTTTATGTAGATGTTCCAAAGGTGCAAAACAGAGGCTTGTATGCCTGGAGTCCTGGAGATGCTAAACATGTTTATGTTCATTAACTGTCAATTAGCCTGAGACCGGCAGTAATTTGCATGACAATAACCGGCTGACCGCCACAGCCCTACACGGGCCAGACGAATTATCAGGACACGTAATCAGAGCATGCACTGACCAACTGGTAAATGTTTTCACTGACACCATTCAAACAGTTTTAGAAACTTTAGGGTGTTTTCTATCCACAACTATTAATTATATGCATATCCTAGCTTCTGAGTTTGAGTAGGAGGCCGTTTTTTCAAAAATCGTTGTAGCGCCCCCTATCCTAGGCGACCGTCAATAGGTTAATGGTGGTTTTGGAGCAGTTTCTTCTTCCTTGCTGAGCAGCCTTTCAGGTTATGTCAATATATGATGCTCATTTCCAATAAATATTGAGGGTCTTATTCTGGTGACATGATAATCGATGCTTGACTGCCTTTTGAAAATCCATAATAATCACAACATGCAGACTAGCCTACCTGCAAAGCCTACAGTGCATTTGGAAAGTATTTAGACCCCTTCACTTTTTCCACATTGTTAAATGACAGCCTTATTCTGAAATTCCCCCTCATCAATGGAGACACAATAATGACAAAGCAAAAACAGGTTTTTCAAAATATTACATTTACATAAGCATTCAAACCCTTTACTCAGTACTTTGTTGAAGCACTTTTGGCAGTGATTAGAGCCTCAGTCTTCTTAGGTATGACGCTACAAGCTTGGCACACCTGTATTTGTGGAGTTTCTCCCATTCTTCTCTGCAGATCCTCTCAAGCTCTGTCAGGTTGGATGGGGAGCATCACTGCACAGCTGTCTTCAGATCTCTCCAGCGATGTTCGATCGTGTTCAAGTCCGGGCTCTGGCTGGGCCACTCAAAGACTTTGAGACTCCTGCGATGCCAGGAGTCTTGGCTGTGTGCTTAGGGTCGTTGACCTGTTGGAAGGTGAACCTTTGCCCCCAGTCTGAGGTCTTGAGCGCTCTGGAGCAGATTTTCATCAAGGATCTCTCTGTACTTTGCTCCGTTCACCTTTCCCTCGATCCTGACCAGTCTACCAGTCTCTGCTGCTGAAAAACATCTCCACAGCATGATGCTGCCACCACCATACTTCACCGTAGGGATGGTATTGGCCAAGTGATGAGCTGTGCTTGGTTTCCTCCAGATCAATCACTGATTTTTATCTGCAACAAGTCAGTTTGGTGGAAACACATTACTGGTTGGAAAATGAACATATTTTCTTTGAGTACTTTAGAATATTCACATGAAAATCAGACATCCAATTGGATGGAAACCTAGCTATTGTTGACACATTTTGCTGCTGCAATGTTGGTGTAGCTTCCATTTACCTTAAGCCAAGACAGGAAGGTGGTGTTGTTGGATCATTAAGGTAGCAAGACAATGTTTTTGTCTTCTTACTTTCTCCTTCTAGAACTGCCATTGTTCTTTGGGAATGTTATTCTTAATAAAATGTCTTCGCCTGTCAAATGCTTGGCCGGGCTTTATATTCATTTCTCTCAGACTGTCGTAAATATAACAGATTTATTGAACAAGACACAATGTAACTCATGCAAATGCGTCTTGCATGTAGTTAATTAATTTACGGGTAATGGTAAAGAATTTGGCTTCATCTGGGTTTGTGGCAATAGATTTATAGATATGCACTATGAACAGGAAGAATGAGAAATTGTGTTATGCTGCTTTTACCCAAATAATGATTTGTTTCTACATTATATATAAATATTCTAGATGTACTGTGAACAATACAGGCACACTAATCATGTCATTATTTAATTCAATAAAAAAATCTACCCATGGTCAAATCTAATGGGATTTAACGGTCATTTCACTCATAAATGAAAGTCTGTCAGACGTCTTTAGACCTCAAAAGTAGACACACTTTCAGTGTCCAAAACTCTCAAAAGTAGACATATGTCCATGTATTGTGTAGATCCAGCTACATGCCTCAATCCCAAATGAATGGAGATGAGCACAGTCTAATTGTGTCGTCTTCTTCTGTGCTCATCTTTTCCATTAATTTGTAGTGGAGGCATATACACAACTGATGGCGTGGGTTTTGGTTTCATCTTCACGCTAGACTACTTTAAAATGTCTGAAAAACTGATTTAAAAAAGTGTAATATCCCTTTAAGTTGTCTCAACATTAGACTCAAACCGGTCGTCCAACCTTCCTCTTCATTGGCATCAGTGACTAATTCATCCTTGGAAGGGACCTTTGGGGACCGTCAGCATTACCCCTGGGCACAGTTGGTGGGTATCAGGTATCTGACGCCTTGACTGACGTTGCCATAGAAACCACACTCTCCCACTCGCCACCCAAGGAGTCACTAAATGCCACTATCCCCGACCAGAAACCCAGAACCTTCCCTGTTCTGTCACATCTCCCCCAAACTCAGAGGATACATGATAAATGTTGCTCCTGGGACCTGTGTTTTTGAGCCAAAAGGCATCCATTCAAGCCTACGTTTTACGTAAACAATTAGCAACTAAAGTTCCATAGTGTATCTTTACCTCTTGTAGGTTCTTTAGTGTGTAGTAGTGCCTCCGATTCAGGATGTTCCCAGAAGATGGATTTGTGATAATTTGTTTATGTTGCGGTAATAGTATGAACAGATGGACTCTTAAAATGTCCAATGGATATGCTTCACTGCTAGGGCCTTAAAAGAGTGTTATAACCAGTGAGAGACCATATTGGCATAGAACCATTTATCACAAGCATACTGCTATTACTGTTCACAATGTGAAGGAAAGGTTTGCGTAAGAGTTTAAATGGTGAAGAGGGAATTGATACGTAGAGTTTTAATGTATATAGTGTACATGCTGAATGTGGAATTAACGTAATTAGGCGTGTAAAGTTTCAACAGTGAGTTAAACGGATAGTTCACTTAAAAAAGCAGTCAAGTTTACAAGATAATGAAATTATCCCTTTCAGTAGGGTTGGGGTCAATTTGAATTTAAGGCAGCCAATTCAGGAAGTAAACTGAAATTCCAATTCAATAATAGCCTTTTTTCTATCTATTTTCAATGTAAAAAAATGTAAACTATTTACAGTGCATTTGGAAAGTATTCAGACCCCTTCACTTTTTCCTAATTTTGTTACATTACAACTTTCTTCTAAAAATGATTTAACTGTTTTTTTTCCATCATCAATCTACACACAATACGCCAGAATGACAAAGCAAAGAAACATTTTCAGAAATGTTTGCTAATTTAAAAATAAAAAAATAAACTAACACATTTGCATAAATATCAAGACCCTTTACTCAGTTGAACCACCTTTGGCAGCGTTTACAGCCTTGTGTCTTCTTCTCCTGCATTGTCATGGCTGTGTGCTTAGGGTCGTTGTCCTGTTGGAAGGTGAACCTTTGCCACAGTCTGAGGTCCTGAGCGCTCTGGAGCATGTTTTCATCAAGGATCTCTTTGTACTTTGCTCCATTTATCTTTGCCTTAATCCTGACTAGTCTCCCAGTCCCTGCCACTGAAAAACATCCCCACACCACGATGCTGCCACAACCATGATTTACTGTAGGCATGGCACCAGGTTTCCTCCAGACGTAATGCTTGACATTCAGGCCAAAGAGTTCAATCTTGGTTTCATCAGAGAATCTTTAGGTGCCCTTTTGCAAACTCCAAGCGGGCTGTCATTTGCCTTTTACTGACGAGTGGATTCAATCTGGCCACTCTACCATAAAGGCCTAATTGGTGGAGTGCTGCAGAGATGGTTGTCCTTTTGGAAGGTTCTCCTATCTCCATTGAGAAACTCTGGACCCCTGTGAGAGTGACCATTGGGTTCTTGGTTGCCTCCCTGACCAAGGCCCTTCTACTCCGATTGCTCAGTTTGTTGGCCAAAGTTTCCAAAACTTCTTCGATTAAAGAATGATGGAGGTGACTGTGCTCTTGGGGACCTTCAATGCTGGTACCCTTCCCCAGATACAGTTGAAGTCGTAAGTTTACATACACCTTAGCCAAATACATTTAAGCTGAGTTTTTCACAATTCCTAACATTTAATCGTAGTAAAAACTCCCAGTCTTAGGTCAGTTAGGATCACCACTTTATTTTAAGAATGTGAAATGTCAGAATAATAGTAGAGAGAATGATTGATTTATTTCAGCACATTCCCAGTGGGTCAGAAGTTTACATACACTCAATTAGTATTTGGTAGCATTGCCTTTAAATTGTTTAACTTGGGTCAAACGTTTTGGGTAGCCTTCCACAAGCTTCCCACAATAAGTTGGGTGAATTTTGGCCCATTCCTCCTGACAGAGCTGGTGTAACTGAGTCAGGTTTGTAGGCCTCCTTGCTCGCACACACTTTTTCCATTCTGCCCACAAATCTTCTATAGGATTGAGGTCAGGGCTTTATGATGGCCACTCCAATACCTTGACTTTGCTGTCCTTAAGCCATTTTGCCATAACTTTGGAAGTATGCTTTGGGTCATTGTCCATTTGGAAGACCCATTTGCGACCAAGCTTTAACTTCTTGAGTGATGTCTTGAGATGTTGCTTCAATACATCCACATCATTTTCCTCCCTCATGAAGCCATCTATTTTGTGAAGTGCACCAGTCACTCCTGCAGCAAAGCACCACCACAACATGATGCTGCCACCCTCGTGCTTCACGGTTGGGATGGTGTTCTTCGGCTTGCAAGACTCCCCCTTTTTCCTCCAAACATAACGATGGTCATTACGGCAAACAGTTCTATTTTTGTTTCATCAGACCAGAGGACATTTCTCCAAAAAGTACAATCTTTGTCCTCATGTACATATGCAAACTGTAGTTTGGCTTTTTTGATGGTGGTTTTGGAGCAGTGGCTTCTTCCTTGCTGAGCGGCCTTTCAGGTTATTTCGATATAGGACTCATTTTATTGTGAATATAGATACTTTTGTACTTGTTTCTACCAGCATCTTTACAAGGTCATTTGCTGTTTTCTGGGATTGATTTGCACTTTTTGCACCAAAGTACGTTCATCTCTAGGAGACAGAATGCGTCTCCTTCCTGAGCGGTATGATGGCTGCATGGTCCCATGGTGTTTATACTTGCATACTATTGTTTGTACAGATGAATGTGGTACCTTCAGGCATTTAGAAATTGCTCCCAAGGATGAACCAGACTTGCGGAGGTCAACAATTATTTTTCGGAGGTCTTGGCTGATTTTTTTTGATTTTCCCATGATGTCAAGCAAAGAGGCACTGAGTTTGAAGGTAGGCCTTAAAATATATCCACAGGTACACCTCCAATTGACTCAAATGATGTCAATTAGCCTGTCAGAAGCTTCTAAAGCCATGACATCATTTTCTGGAATTTTCCAGTCTGTTTAAAGGCACAGTCAACTTAGTGTATGTAAACTTTTGACCCACTGGAATTGTGATACAGTGAATTTTAAGTGAAATAACCTGTCTGTAAACTATTGTTTGAAAAATGACTTGCACATAGTGTCATGCACAAAGTAG
Source organism: Salmo trutta (assembly GCF_901001165.1). Classification (NCBI taxonomy): domain Eukaryota; kingdom Metazoa; phylum Chordata; class Actinopteri; order Salmoniformes; family Salmonidae; genus Salmo; species Salmo trutta. The sequence goes on along the minus strand of NC_042968.1, from coordinate 2,290,589 downwards.
ATGTCCTAACCAACTTGCCAAAACTATAGTTTTTTTCACAAGAAATTTGTGGAGTAGTTGAAAAATAAGTTTTAATGACTCCAATCTAAGTGTATATAAACTTCCGACTTCAACTGTATGTGCATCGAAACAATCCTGTCTTGGAGCTCTATGGACATTTCCTTTCGACCTCACGGCTTGGTTCTTGCTCTGACATGCACTGCCAACTGTGTGACATTATATAGACAGGTTTGTGCCTTTCCAAATCATGGGCTCCTGAGTGGCTCAGCTGTCTAAGGCACTGTATCTCAGTGCTAGAGGTGTCACTACAGATACCCTGGTTCGAATCCAGGCTATTTCACAACCGGCTTTGTTTGGGAGTCCCATAGGGCGGTGCACAATTGGCCCAGCGTCTTCCAGGTTTGGCTGGTGTAGGCCGTCATTGTAAATAAGATTTTGTTCTTAACTCACTTGCCTAGTTAAATAAAAAAAATCCAATCAATTTGAATTTACAACAGATGGACTCCAATCAAGCTGCTGAAACATCAAGGATGATCAATGGAAATAGAATTTACCTGATCTCAATTTTGAATATCATAGCAGATGGTCTGAATACTTATGTAAATAAGGTATGTATTTCAGTGTAAATAAATTTGCAAACATTTCTAGAAACCTGTTTTCTCTTCGTCATTATGGGGTATTGTGTGTAGATTGATGAGGGGAAAAATATTTGATCCATTTTAGAAGGCTGTGTCGTGTCTTTGGGCACCATTAACTGAAGACATGTTTATCAAAATAACTCCCTGTAATTATTATCACGCGATTAAACTGATTAATCGTTTAACTGTAATTAACTAGGAGATCGGGGCACCAAGGAAAATATTCAGATTACAAAGTTATAATTTTCCTAATATAACTTTCCTATATTATAACATTATATATTATATTATAGTATAGGCCGATTATCTTCGTGTTTAAATGGTGTATTTTACCTCGCGTCCAGTCTCATTCCAAACGTCGTAAATTGTTGTATCTGCACGAACCCAGCCTTTACTAAGAGTCATCCATACATCAATTGTCTTAAAATCATTTATTTACTAAACTAAGTAATTCACAGTAAGCATACAAACAGTTGGTTATCGTTACAAAGCATTGGTGGAGTAATGTGCCCTAGTGGGCTAAAGAGGCATAGCGGCCTGTTAAACAAATAAGGGGGGTGGGGGCAGCGGAGAAGGCACACAGATTTGATAAATATTAACAATTGATATGCTAATCCTTTGCACATGAACGCTCACTCATTCGGGAACAATTGCAATCAATATATATTTACGCTCAGTGTGTCGTCGGGATCCTTGTTGTAGAGTTTTTGTCTGTTGGAGAGTTTTGTCCGCGTTCTCTCTCTCTCGGTTAGATTGGATCTTTCAAAGCGACATTCATTAATGTCGTTATAGAATGGATGTTTCGTCGGTCTTCGCGTTCGATGATATCGAGTACTTAGGTGCAGACTAGTAATTAATATCAAAGGCTTGTTCTTATTCTGTCGGTATCGATAGTCTAAAAGTTAACCACTTGGTGTAGTTAACTTTCAGTAGAGGAATTGGATGGTCAAACCTATTGGCCAACTCGTAATGGAGTGGAGGCCTGGTCTGATGAAAGAAAATCAGGGTGGGGGTTTTATACATGAACATAGAACAGCCTGTCACATGACGCCAGGTCTCGTCTGTGTTCCTGGGGGCGTGCCGATGACTGAGTTAAGCTTGGTACAGAAATACAATTCTATCACATTAACATCAGTACATAGCATCTCAACGTATTCCAAATAGCTTTATCCTTATTGATACATGTTATACAACCATTTAGATGCAAGTCCCATAGCTGAGGCTATTATATAAACAGTATTATGGAAATACGGCACTATTGTCTCTTCTGAGTATCACAAAATTGTACCAAGCGGACCAGTTCGTAGCTGGATTCTTCACCAATCTTTTATACCTTCTCCAGAACATAAATGTCGTTCGGTTCCCCAATTCTGTGAGTTGGAAGAATTTCCTTTGTCTCTCTTTGAAACCCCTCTCTGTCTCAACTGGGCCATGCGGCAGGACATTCTCCTCTAGAATTTTACGACCGCCTTCACAGGGCCTGGGTAGGGAGAGGTAGGTAGGGGGATGGTGCAAGGGGGAGGGGGTCAACTGTGCTCCCTGTTCCCAGAGAGAGGGCAACGTCATGACAGCTGTAACGTAACAAAATGTGGGAAAAGTGAAGGGGGCTGAATACTATCCAAATGCACTGTATTTAAAACATTTCTATATTTTAGAAGTTTAAATTCAAATCAGTTTCTGAATGGACTACCTTCAATTCGAATTGACCCCAACACTGGCTTTCAGCTACACAACATGTTAGATAGGGACTATACGTCAGAGTTAAAAAATGTTATGGACACAATTAGACAATACAGCATAGAAACACATACATTAACAGCTTCAAGATGGCCACCATTGTTCCTGTTCCCAAGAAAGCTAAGGAACTGAACTAAAGGACTATCGCCCTGTAGCACTCACTTCTGTCATCATGAAGTGCTTTGAAAGAATAGGCAAGGATCACAACACCTCCACCTACCTGATACCCTAGACTCATTCCAATTTGCTTACTGCCACAATAGGTCCACAGACGATTTAAACGCCATCACACTGCACACTGCCCTATCCCATCTGGACAAGAGGAATAACTATGTAAGAATGCTGTTCATTGACTTCAGCTCAGCATTCAACACCATAGTGCCCTCCAAACTCATCATTAAGCTTGAGACCCTGGGTCTCAACCCCACCCTGTGCAACTGGGTCCTGGACTTTGATGGGCCACCCCCAGGTGGTGAAAGTAGGAAACAACATCTCCACCCCGCTGATCCTCAACACTGGGGCCCCACACGGGTGCATTCTCAGCCCTCTCTTGTACTCTGTTCACCCATGATTGTGTGGCCATGCACGCCTCCAACTCAATCATCAAGTTTGCAGACAGACTACAGTGGTAAACTTGATTACCAACAACGACGAGACAGCCTACAGGGAGGAGGTGAGGGCCCTCGGAATGTGGTGTCAGGAAAATAACCTCTCACTCAACATCAACAAAACAAAGGAGATGATCATGGACTTCAGGAAACACCAGAGGGAGCAGCCCCCTATACACATCGACGGGACAGTAGTGGAGAAGGTAGAAAGTTGAGTTCCTCGGCGTACACATTACGGACAAACTGAAATGGTCTACCCACACAGACAGTGTGGTGAAGAAGGCGCAACAGCGCTTCTTCAACCTCAGGAGGCTGAAGAAGTTTGGCTTGTCACCTAAAACCCTCAAACTTTTACAGATGCACAATCGAGAGCATCCTGTCGGGCTGTATCACCGCCTGGTACGGCAACTGCTCCGCCATCAACAGCAAGGCTCTCCAGAGGGTAGTGCGGTCTACTCAACGCATCACCAGGAGTAACCTACCTGCCCTCAGGACACCTACAGTACCCGATGTCACAGGAAGGCCAAAAAGATAGTCAAGGACAACAACCACCCGAGCCACTGCCTGTTCACCCAGCTATCATGCAAAAGGTGAGGTCAGTACAGGTGCATCTGGGACCGAGAGACTGAAAAACAGCTTCTATCTCAAGGCCATCAGACTGTTAAACAGCCATCACTAACATAGACAGGCTGCTGCCAACATACAGACTCAAATCATTGGCTGTCACGGTTGTCGTAAGGAGAAGTGGACCAAAGTGCAGCGTGTTTGTTGTTCCACATTTTATTTACACTGTGAAACTATGCAATACATAAATAAACTGAAATGACAAAAACAACAAACCGTAACGCAGAGGTGAAACATACACTGACTCAAAGATAATCTCCCACAAACCCAGGTGGGACAAACACCAACATAAATATGACCTCCAATTAGAGACATTGATGACCAGCTGCCTCTAATTGGAGATCATCCCAACATAGAAATACAAAACTAGAACAACCCAACGTAGAAATACAAAACTAGAACATAACATAGAAAAACTAAACTAGAAAACCCCCCTGTCACGCCCTGACCTACTCTACCATAGAAAATAACAACTTACTATGGTCAGGACGTGACACTGGCGGCTTTAATAAATTTATTTAATAAAGGTATCACTAGTCACTTTAAATAATGCCACTTTAATATTGTTTACATATCCTACATTACTCATCTCATATGTATATTCTGTATTTTATACCATCTATTGCATCTTGCCTATGCCGCACAGCCATTATGCATCCATATATTGATATGTACATATTCTTTTTCTAACCCCTTACATTTATGTGTATAAGGTAGTCATTGTGAATTTGTTAGATTACTTGCAAGATATTACTGCACTGTCAGAACTAGAAGCACAAGCAGTTCGCGACACTCACATTAACATCTGCTAACCATGTGCATGTGCGCAATACAATTTGATTTGAGTTGGATGTATTCCAAACCTACGTAATGCTCAATAGGAACGTATTACGCCCACATTCCAAATAACTTAATTGGGTAAAATATTAATAATGAAAGGTTAACGATAATGGAATCTCTAGGAGATCACTTTACAATCATAATCAAGCTCTTGGAGGTCCAATGACATCACACTGAGCATTAGAGTGTTATCTAGAGTCACACACATGCACGTGCGCACACACCAAATTAATCAATCTGCTGATTTAAATTAGCCCCAGGAAGGATGTGTGTGTTGAAAGGGAGGGGGCATGTTAGCATGTGCCTGTATAAAAATCGAGGAAGTTCAAATGTATTTGTCATCGCTGTTGGTAGCAATTACTTCAAGGGCTTTAGCTCTGTAAACATCACTTTGATGAGGTGTTATATAGATGGGGCCATGAAGTACTATACACACTGTAAACTGTCCTAATACAGTGAGGGAAAAAAGCATTTGATCCCCTGCTGATTTTGTACGTTTGCCCACTGACAAAAAAATTATCAGTCTATAATTTTAATGGTAGGTTTATTTGAACAGTGAGAGACAGAATAACAACAAAAAAATCCAGAAAAACGTATGTCAAAAATGTTATAAATTCATTTGCATTTTAATGAGGGAAATAAGTATTTGACCCCTCTGCAAAACATGACTTTGTGATTGCCAACAAGGGTTTTGCCACCAAGTACTGAGGTCAGACATTTCTTGTAGTTGGCCACCAGGTTTGCACACATCTCAGGAGGGATTTTGTCCCACTCCTCTTTGCTGATCTTCTCCAAGTCATTACGGTTTTGAGGCTGATGTTTGGCAACCCTCCACAGATTTTCAATGGGATTAAGGTCTGGAGACTGACTAGGCCACTCCAGGACCTTAATGTGCTTCTTCTTGAGCCACTCCTTTGTTGCCTTAGTCGTGTGTTTTGGGTCATTGTCATGCTGGAATACCCATCCACGACCCATTTTCAATGCCCTGGAGGAGGGAAGGAGGTTCTCACCAAAGATTTGACTGTACGTGGCCCCGTCAAATGATGCGGTGAAGTTGTCCTGTCCCCTTAGAAGAAAAACACCCCCAAAGCATAATGTTTCCACCTCCATGTTTGACGGTGGGGATGGTGTTCTTGGGGTCATAGGCAGCATTCCTCCTCCTCCAAACACAGCGAGTTGAGCTGATGCCAAAGAGCTTCATTTTGGTCTCATCTGACCACAACACTTTCACCCAGTTGTCCTCTGAATCATTCAGATGTTCTTTGGCAAACTTCAGACGGTCATGCATATGTGCTTTCTTGAGCAGGGGGACCTTGCGGGTGCTGCAGGATTTCAGTCCTTCACGGCGTAGTGTGTTCTTTTGTGTTTCTTCCATTTGTGAATAATCGCACCAACTGTTGTCACCTTCTCACCAAGCTGCTTGGCGATGGTCTTGTAGCCCATTCCAGCCTTATGTAGGTCTACAATCTTGTCCCTGACATCCTTGGAGAGCTCTTTGGTCTTGACCATGGTGGAGAGTTTGGAATCTGATTGATTGATTGCTTCTGTGGACAGGTGTCATTTTATAGAGAGTGTGCTCCTAATCTCAGCTCGTTACCTGTATAAAAGACACCTGGGAGCCAGAAATCTTTCTGATTATGAGGGGGTCAAATACTTATTTCCCTCATTAAAATGCAAATCAATTTCTAACATTTTTGACATGCGTTTTTCTTGATTTTTCTGTTGTTATTCTGTCTCTCACTGTTCAAATAAACCTACCATCAAAATTATAGACTGATCATTTCTTTGTCAGTGAGCAAACGTACAAAATCAGCAGGGGATCAAATACTTTTTTCCCTCACTGTATAGACACCGTACATTGCCCATCTGTATGGATTCACAAACTTTGCGCTCAGTTTAGCATGTTTCCACTTATATGTTTCGCTAATAAGCTACCATCTGTTTAACTCTGCAAAAGAGAGTTACAAAACATGTTTTGTAATTGCAATCAGGCTGCACATCAAAGTATTACATAAACCATCAGCACTTTATGAGGTATTTTGACCCAGTGGATAATGAGTAATGCTTTGGTAATATATTAGACGCAAGTCAAAAGGTTAGGCTTATTAGATAATTGCAACTCTGTGCATACAAATTAACAGTGTTAACCACATGATTAACCTTAAACCACGTAGCTTCAATCAACCTCAGCTCGCAGTGGATGCTATGCTAGCTGTGATTAAGACAAGCACCTCATCTTTTTATGTATTATGGTTTATCATTCAGTCTATAAATACATTCAAATCCGGCGTTGTTTAGACCCAATGTGAACAATATAATAAAAATAAAAAGATTTAAATAGTGGGATTGAGATAGACATGTAGACCCCACATTTCCTTGTCAGTCTTTAGTAATCAATCATCAACAACTCAAAATTCCACTGTTACAGTAGTCAATGATGAGAAAAAGGAAGATCCAGGCTTAGATTTATGAAAAAATACAAATGTTTATTTTCTCACTGAATATTTTATGTTAACCCAAATGGGTCAATTGCAACCAACAGGCAGATCTTAAAGTGCAGCAGCAGGTTCATGCTGGATTTCTTAAAACACTACCAAAGGGAGATTACATGCACATGCGTGTTAAAACAAACTTGCAACAAAAAGAATAAGAATAAACCAGCAGATCGGTTGATCTCTCCTTGTTATTGTTTCAAACGAGTTAGCTGCACAGACAGACACATCTAGGTTCTCTACTCCCGCCCCTAATAAAATATAAACCTATAAGGAACACTGAAAAATATGTATTGTAAAAATACAGACCCAGTGAATTGTAAGAAGCTATAGTACAGGAAAGTAGAGTACAGAACTATGAGACTGTACTATTGTACTTTACTACACTTAATTATTGTACTCTACTTTCCTTTGATAAATAAATAAGAGTATGGTCATATCTTATTTATTTAAAGTAGACTATGCACATTAATCAACATCAATATTATAACAATGCAACATCAATGTGCCAGGGTTAGCCAAAAGCTAATTTGCACCCATAGTCCCTGGGCAGGTAAGGGCCTTTATACAGCCACTATACAAATACTCACTAAAACAATACACAATTCTAACAACAACAACACTATCATCAACTTTCGTCTTACATATGAGGAAACACAGATAACTCACGTGTACAGGTTTTTGATTTGAGCCATGTTTTAAATTTAAATTTTAAAATACAAAAACACTGCAGCTTCTCAAGTCCATGGGCATTGCATTCCCGTATATTGCAGCTCTAACAGAGAAGGCCGATTGACCGATTTTACTGTGTCGAAAAGGGACAACGCCATCCCCTCTAGTTACTGCCCTTGTTATCCTGGAGGTGCTTTCCTTGAGCATGATATGCCGACATAGGGGTGGAGGGGCAACACCATGCAAGATCTTAAAGACAAGGCTTGCATCTACATACTGCTTAAAGCTATCCAGACTAAATATATTATGTTTGTAAATGATATGACAATGGTGATAACTGTTTGATTTGTTATCAAAAATGTTAAGTGTTTGTTTGTAGAGTGATTCAATTGGTTTCAGAATAGTAGCTCCTGCTTGTGACCAGCATCTGAGGCAATATCTGATTTGTGAGAAGATCACAGCATGCATATATAGTTTGGACGGCCTCCAGAGGAAGGAAAGGTCTTATCAACCCAAAGTTGGATAATCCAAACTTGACCGTGTTAACCACCTTCTTCACATGTTTCTTAAATGTCAAGTTAGAGTCCAAAATGATGCCGAGATGCATGAAATTAGACAAAACTTTCAGATACTCCATATTTAACAAGAAGAGCTCGTTGGGAAGAATCAATGGATTTTTTTAGAGAACTACATGCAGTCTTGTCAATATTTAAATGCAGGCACAAATGTGTCATCCATTTAGAAACATGTACCATAGCTTCAGTTAACTTGTTAACAACTAGTTGTATATTTTTTGAGTATACATACAGAACTGTACCGTCTGCATACATCTGCATGTTAACTTGTGGGCAAGCAAGTGAGAGATCATTTACATAGATGGTAAACAGAAGGGGGGCTAATTTTGACCCTTGTGGGACCCCAATGTTATAGTAAAGAGAGTCTGACTGAGTGTTCCCCAGACAAACCCTGTGATTTCTGTTTGTTAGATAGGAATACATCCAACTAATAACTTCAGTGGACACATTAAGGGAGGATAGTTTGGATAGGAGGACCTCATGATTCACAGTATCAAAGGCCTTTTTAAGATCCCAAAAGACGGTGCTGACTTCACCACCTATATCCAGTTTAGATTTAAAGCACTCCAGAAAAGAGCAATTGGCTGTTTCGGTAGAATGGTTAGTTCTGAATCCAAATTGCATTTGATGTATGAAGTTGCCCTGAATGAGGTGTCAGATGATCAGCCAACCATCTTTGCGCTACTTTTGATAGCACTGGAGAATGCTTAAAGGTCAGTAATTTTCCACCAGTGTTGGGTCACCAGATTTTAAAACAAATATCACTGCAGCAGACTTCCAAGCATTGGGGAAGACCCCAATTATGTTTTATTAATGGATTTGCATTCATAATGTAGAGTAAATTGCCACAGTAAGTTCTCTGTGATTAACGAGGAAATACTTAATTTCAGTTGTATGGAATTGTTTTCAAATAGTTACATTTATCCTTAGCCTGCTCAAATATTATGTTTAATTTATACCAAAGATGATACCCAGGACTAAATATTCTCGAAAAAATGTTGGCAACAACCATGACTTAAAGTTAACACAGCTTTATGGAGCGGTAATATACTTGCCGATAGGGGTTGCAACTGATATCAGCTGTGCGGGTGATTTTAGCTCATGTTGATGTTTTAAAGAGAGGTCATCTCAATTTTCGGTTCTCAATTTTCTTTGCAATTGACCCATAGGGTTTTGTAAATACTGTACAGTGTACATGGAATATGAAAAACAACCAAAGGTTGATGTCCGCGCTCCTGCGGAAATCCAATTAGAATAATACAACAATCTGACAGTTTAAGCTAGAGATATCTGTTTTTTAACATTGGATATGTCTCAATCCAACACATCCGCAGTGAAAGTTGACAGAGCTAGAGCGGTGTCAGACCAAAAATATTTTTGTCACAAAATTGTCTGCAGCGTCTGAAGTGTTCTGCTCTATGACCCCCAAAGCGTCATGGGACTTGTCTGAATTCGGTACAGCCAATCTGCCAACTTCTGATATGACCGATCTGTGTAAAAGTAAGACTCTCATACACTGCATTCACAATTATTAGGCAAATTGTATTCCTCGGGATTCATTTTATTGTTGAACAAACACAATGCTCTCAGTCAATCCAAAATGTTATTGAACCTCAAACCTGAATGTTTAACAAAGGAAAAGTGAGTTTTATCTTTCTCAGGGAAATATATAAGTGTGCAGAATTATTAGGCAACTAAATTACAAAAATAATTTCTCTCAACTCACTTGTTTATTCTCAATTTTTAGAGTAAGTGTAACAGATACGTAACACAAAATGACAATTATATAACATTTTTGGCCTTTCAAAAATATTCAGTGACCAATATAGCCACCCTTATTTTCAATAACTTCCATGAGCCTTCCATCCATGGAGTCTGTCAGTTTCTTGATCTGTTCACGATCAATTTTCACTGAAGCAGCAACCACAGCCTCCCATCACTGTAAATCTCACGTTTGAGAAGGGCCCACAAGTTCTCAATAGGATTTAAGTCAGGTGAGGAAGGGGGCCAGGTCATTATTCAGGCATCTTTGAGGCCCTTGCTGGCTAGCCAAGCAGTGGAGTACTTGGATGCATGTGATGGAGCATTGTCCTGCATAAAGATCATGGCCTTCTAGAATACTGAGGACTTCTTCCTGTACCACTGTTTGACGAAAGAATCTTCCAGAAACTGGCAGTCGGTTTGGGAGTTGAGTTTCAGTCCATCTTCAACCCGAAAAGGTCCAACTACCTCATCCTCAATGATAGCAGCCCATACCAGTACCCCTCCTTCACCATACTGGCACCTGACTCAAAGTGGTGCCCTGTGTCCATTACTGATCCAGACACGGGCCCATCTATTTGGTCCATCAAGAGTCACTTTCATTTCATCTGTCCATAAAACCTTTGAAAAATCTGTCTTCAGGTATTTCTTTGCCCAATCTTGACGCTTCAACTTGTGAATCTTATTCAGTGGTGGTCTTGTTTCAGTCTTCTTGATCTTGGCTATGTCGCTGAGCACTTGACACCTTGTACTTCTGAACACTCCAGGTAGGTTGCAGTTCTGGAATATGGTGGCACTGGAGGATAATGGGTTCCTGGTAGTTTGACGTTTAATTCTTCTCAAGTCTTTTGCAGTTAATTTGCGCCTTTTTGCAGTTAATTTGCGCCGTTTTTTGCACCCCAGTTGACTATTCACAACAAAACGTTTGAATGTCCGGTGGTCACACCTCAATAGTTTAGCTATTTAAAGAGTGTCGCATCCGTCTGAAAGGCATTTTACATTTTACAGGTAATGAGGCTGCCTAATAGTTATGCACACCTTGATATAAGGTGTTATTCACTTTCGCCACACCCTCCCTCATTACACAAATACATATCACCTGAAAATGATTAAATCCAATAAGCATTCAAGTTTATATGGTTTGGAGTTAAAAAATGTGAATAGAAACAATGACAAGATCAGAATATTCACTTGCCTAATAATTGTGAAACGCAGTGTACTTGTTGGATGCCCACCGGACTCACAAGACTCATCTGAAGGTACCAGTCGAAAACATTTATGGAAGCATACAGTATATGGAGACTGTTTAGTGCCAAAAATAAGGGGTTAAATACATTTCAAAAAAAAAAATCCTGGTCTTTCTTATACTGTATATAGGTCATGACTCCCGAGTGGTGCAGCGGTCTAAAGCACTGTTACTCCCATATATATATATTTTTATTCATATATTTTTTCAGAACATTAACCTGTCTGGGCTAGGGGGCAGTATTTTCACAGCCGGATGAAAAACGTACCCAATTTAAACAGGTTACTACTCTGGCCCAGAAACTAGAATATGCATATCATTAGTAGATTTGGATAGACAACACTCTGAAGATTCTAAAACTGTTTGAATGGTGTCTATGAGTATAACAGAACTCATACGGCAGGCAAAAACCTGAGAAAAAGTCAACCAGGAAGTGGAGGATCTGAGAATTGTTGTTCTTCTTTCTAGTCCATTTAGAAACTACAGTATCCGTGGGGTTACGTTGCACTTCCTAAGGCTTCCATTGGCTGTCTAAAGCCTTCAGAATGTGGTTTGAGCATTCTCCTGTCACTGGGCAGATAATAGGAGCTCAGTTTCTGAGTGGACTGCCTGGCAACAAAGGGATTGGATATGCGCAGTCACGCGAGCACGCTGTTCCTTCTTTTTCTCCTTGAATGAATACGCTATTGTCCGGTTGGAATATTATCGCAATTTTACATTAAAAATACCATAAAGATTGATTTTAAACAGCATTTGACATGCTTCTAAGTACAGTAATGGAACATTTGGACTTTTCTTCTCTGGTTCCGCGCTCGCGCGTTATGCCTTTGGATAAGTGATCTGTATGCACGAACAAAACGGAGGTATTTGGACATAAATATGGACTATTTGGAACAAAAACAACATTTCTTGTGGAAGTAGCAGTCCTGGGAGTACATTCTGACAAAGATCAGCAAAGGTAAGAGAATATTTCTAATACGAATTCAGAGTTTAAGTTGCCCCGAACTTGGCGGGTGTCTATATAGCTCACCGTGATGGCTGAGCTATGTACTCAGAATATTGAAAAATGTGCTTTCTCCGTAAAGGTATTTTAAAATCTGACACAGCGGTTAGGGTAGTCTATCTATAATTGTTTAAATAATTGTTATATATTTTGTAAACGTTTATGATGAGTATTTTTGTAAATTGATGTGCACATTCACTGGAAGTTTTGGTGGGAATACTTTTTCTGAACATCACGCGCCAATGTAAAATGCTGTTTTTGGATAACAATATGAATTTTATCGAACAAAACATACATGTATTGTGTAACGTAATGTCCTAGGAGTGTCATCTGATGAAGATCGTCAAAGGTTAGTGCTTCATTTAGCTGTGTTTTGGGTTTTATTGACACATGTCCTTGCTTGGAAAATGGCTGTGTGAATATTTTTGTCTATGTACTCGTCTAATCCAGCCACAGTGTCTGATTTCAAAAAGGCTTTACGGCGAAATCAAACCATATGATTATGTTAGGTCAGCGCCTATACACATAAAAACACAGCCATTTTCTAGCCAAAGAGAGGAGTCACAAAAAGCAGAAATAGAGATAAAATGAATCAGTAACCTTTGATGATCTTCATCAGATGGCACTCATATAACTTCATGTTACACAATACATGTATGTTTTGTTTGATAAAGTTCATATTTATATCCAAAAATCTCAGTTTACATTGGCGCGTTATGTTCAGTAATGTTTTGCCTCCAAAACAGATGGTGATTTTGCAGAGAGCCACATCAATTTACAGAAATACTCATCATAAATGTTGATGAAAATACAAGTGTTATACATGGAACTTTAGATAAACTTCTCCTTAATGCAACCGCTGTGTCAGATTTCAAAAAAGCTTTACCGAAAAAGCTATATACTGAGTACGCCGCTCAGACACAAAAACATGCCATACAATCTATCCGCCTGGTTGGAGTCAACAATAGTCAGAAATAGCATTATAAATGTTCACTTACCTTTGATGATCTTCATCAGAATGCACTCCCAGGAATCCCTGTTCCACAATAAATGTTTGTTTTGTTTGATAAAGTCCATCCTTTATGTCCAAATACCTCCTTTTTGTTCGCGCCTTCAGTTCACAAATCCAAATTCATGACGCGCAGGTCAGACGAAAAAACTCACTCAATTACAGTTCGTAGAAACATGTCAAACGATGTATAGAATCAATCTTTAGGCATTCACTTGAAAAACTACAAACCTCAGATTTCCCACTTCCTGGTTGTTTTTTTTCTCAGGTTTTTGCCTGCCATATGAGTTCTGTAATACTCACAGACATCATTCAAACAGTTTTAGAAACTTCAGAGTGTTTCCTATCCAAATCTACTAATAATATGCATATCTTAGTTTCCGGGCGTGAGTAGCAGGCTGTTTACTCTGGGCACATCAGTCATCCAAGCTACTCAATACCGCCACCATCCATAATTACATTTACATTTTAATCATTTAGCAAATTCTCTTATCCAGAGCGACTTACAGTAGTGAAGGCATACATTTCATATGTTTTCATACATCTTTTTTTTCCCGTACTGGTCCCCCGTGGGAATCGAACCCACAACCCTGGCGTTGCAAACACCATGCTCTACCAACTGCACCACACGGGGAATTAAAGGAGGGACCAATGTACTACATCTAGGCTACAAGCCTTCCCTGTAGCTCAGTTGGTAGAGCATGGTGTTTACAACACCAGGGTTGTGGGTTCGATTCCCACGGGGGGCCAGCACAGAAAAAACAAAAATGTATGATATGTATGAAATTGTATGAAATGTATGCATTCACTACTGTAAGTCGCTCTGGATAAGAGCGTCTGCTAAAATGACTAAAATGTAAAAATATATTGATTTTAAATTGTTCCACTGGCCTGAGACTATGTATGAATTTATGGTTAGAATAGCATTGCCGTTGTGATCATTGGCCTGTACGGAGAATCTAGTTAAAACCACAAATCCAAATCTCCATTTCCATCCATGCTTAGGAAATGGACGATTTTAGCTAGCTAGCTACCGCAGGACAACAGCTACCGCAGGACAACAACACAAGTAGACCAGAAACAGACGTTTGATAATGGCATTTTGCTTTTGATGGAATTTAATTAGTGTGAAGCCAAATCTAAACTGGTTTCCTTTGAGGGGAAGTTTTGCTGTGCCATGACAACCCACAGTTTAGCTCAGCTCAACACTTATTGGCTAATTATTTTATTTAAAAAGTTAACAAAGGAGGCCAGATGCTTGCTGGCATCAATCAATCAAATGCTACGGGCATGTCATACTCTTTTTGTCCAGACAGCGTCAGATACATGGGCTACACATACTTAGAGGCACTATTTCCCTCACAGGGATGATTTCTCCAGTGAGATACATTCAGCCACTTCCGAATTTAAGGAAAATTATGAAAACACAGACAAAATTATTATTTTGTCTATTTACATTTTTTGGGTCCAATTTTTGGGGATGCCTGGCTGCCTGGCTTCCCTTAGCATCCATGAATACCCACCACTTGTGGGAGATGCCAAAAGCCTTCACCAGCCCCCGACCCCAAAGAGCCATAAAGTCAGAGAGAAAGTGAGAGAAAGAGTGCAGAGAGAAAGAGAGCCCCTGAGCGCCGTGAATTAGGTTTAGTTGAGTGAATGCAGGGATTATTCAGCCCAATGAAATAGACTTGCTGTTTAGACAGGGATATAATATTTAAACAGAGTGATTTCTCTGGCAGGCTGCACACTGCTGCCACACACACCCTTGTATTGATTTTTCGAGGATTTCTTGTAGAGCAAAAAAATGCTTGGTACTTTCTTCTTTCGGATCTAAACATTGTCATGTCATAAATACACAGGGCCAGGAAGAGATGAAGCGAGAACTGTCAATAAGTCTAAAGGACGAGACTAGGTGTTTATGCATGGGCAGGGTTAAGGCAAACTACCAAAAATTTGCAGTCTTCAGCCAGTGGATGGAAAAAGTACCCAATTGTCATACTTAAATAAAAGTAAAGATACGTTAATAGAAAATGTCTCAAGTTAAAGTGAAAGTCACCCAGTAAAATACTACTTGAGTAAGTCTAAAAGTATTTGTTTTTAAATATACTTAAGTATCAAAAGTAAATGTAATTGATGAAATATATTTAAGTAGCAAAAGTATAAATCATTTCAAATCCCTTATATTAAGCAAACCAGACAGCACAATGTTCTTGTTTTTAAAATTGACGGATAGCCAGGAGCACACTCCAAACTTCAGACATCATTTAAAAAACGAAGCATGTGTGTTTAGTGAGTCCACCAGATGCAGTAGGGATGACCAGGGATGTTCTCTTGTAAGTGTGTGAATGGACCTTTTTCCTGTCCTGCTATGCATTCAAAATGTACTTTGGGTGTCAGGGAAAATGCAATCGAGTAAAATGTAGTGAATAAAAAGTCAAAGTAATCAACAATATGAATAGTAAAGTAAGTCAGTTAAGAACATATTCTTATTTATTATGACAGCCTACCCCGGCCAAACCCTAACCCGGAAGACACTGGGCCAATTGTGCGCCGCCCTATTAGACTCCCAATCACGGCCAGTTGTGATATAGCCTGGAATCGAACCAGTGTCTGTAGTGACGCCTCTAGCACAGAGATGCAGTGCCTTAGACTGCTGCGCTACTCGGGAACCCTGTATGCACTGAATGTTCTATATCCACTCTAACCTATAATAACCCCTCCCATTCATGTCTTTATATATCCCCCCAAAAATACTGTATGTAAGAATGGTGGAATTCCACTTTCCTTTAAATGAAGTGGGGAAAAGAAAGGTATATCAAACCGTTTAACCATACTATATCATAATGTTCAACCCCACATATACACATACATAGCAGCTAAAGTAGCATGTTGGCTCGGGAGTACAATAAAGTTTGTGGACCATTCTCTGAACATGGAAGCTTAACATTTTTCTCTAAAATGGAACAATAAATGATTCTATTAATGCTTCCTCTTGGTTGAGACATACCTTTTCAACGACAGACACAGCATTGTTGAATCTAAATGTTTCTCTCTGACAAGAAAAAAGTGACTCTTTGAATGTTTTTTTTTTGTTGAGACTGAACTTTTCCAATGACAGTCACCAAATCTTCACCTTCGTTGCAGTCTCCTGCAAAAAAACACTGCGATCTCTGACCTCGTTTTGCTTCTGCCAATAAGTGTCACGCCCTGACCATAGAGAGGCCTTGGTTCTCTATGGTGTTGTAGGTCAGGGTGTGACTAGGGGGTGTTCTAGTCGATTCATTTCTATGTTTGGGATTGAGTATGCTTCCCAATTAGAGGCAGCTGATTATCATTGTCTCTAATTGGGGATCATACTTAAGGTGTCCCTGTTCCCACCTGCTTTGGTGGGATATTGTTTTGTGTGAGTGCATTCAGCACCACATAGTTCATGTTTCGTTGTTATTGTTTTTTGTTTAAGTTTCACTTTAAATAAAGATGTGGAACTCAACTCACGCTGCGCCTTGGTCCGTCCATTATGACAATCATGGCAATAAGGGCATTTCCATCTAAAAAGACCCATGAGCACCAACATGTGACGATTATAGGAGCATGCCAAATTGGGTGTGAAATGAAAGCTAATTTTATGTTTTTGAGAAATTAAAGGGAAATTTCACCGCTGCACTATTTCACTATGCATGTTCATTCATATGTTATTATTAACATATCACGTGTCATAAAAATTTGAGAATTTTCTCACTATGCTCAAATACGAACGTTTACAAATACATCTCACCAGTAGAAACAGGCCAGCTACATTGTCTGGTTGTAAGCAAACCACAATATACAGAATTCATAGCAATTTCAGGAAGTAGAGGACTGCCCTGTTGAGGTGTGAGAAATATCAAAATGTCTGGATTTCCAGAGGATTTCAAAACACAGCTGAAGTTTCAACTGATGGGGTTGTCATGTCTTTGAACATTGAAAAGCGATGATATTCCATAGATTTTCCACTTTACTTCAGAGGGAGCTATCCGATCAGCCAAGATCAGTGCAGCAAAAAAAGATGTCAAGCTGAGGTAACATAGCTAACGTTATCTAGCCTCTACGGGCCACGGTGGCAGTATTGAGCATTTTGAAAAAAATACGTGCCCATTTTTAACTGCCTCCTACACCAACTCAGAAGCTAGGATATGCATATTATTAACACATTCGGATAGAAAACACTCTGAATTTTCTAAAACAGTTTGAATGGTGTCTGTAAGTATAACAAAACTCATATTGCAGGCAAAAACCTGAGAAAAATAGATTAAAAAAAAATGAGAATTTTGTGGCTGTACTATTTAGTGTCATTGTTTATTAGATACCATAGTGAGAAAGGATTCAGTTCGCAACTCCTACGGATTCCACTAGATGTCAGCGATCTTTATAAAGTTGTTTGAAGCTTCCATGATTAACAGGGAGCAAATAAGAATGCATTGAAGTTGACGTCTGTGGGATGTCGTCACTTCCATTATGGCCTGCACCTGCGCAATCATGAGACACGGGACATTTTTCAAAAACGTTTTTCTAGACACAGGTGAGGTCGGGTTGAAACATTACTGATGTTTCACGTTAAAAATGGCTCTAAAGATTGATGCTAAACAACGTTTGACATGTTTGAACAAACATAAATAGATTATTTTTGTAACTTTTTTAACTTTTTGCCGTGACTTCACACACCCCCCCCGCGCTACCTTTTAGTAGCCACCGAAGCGCTAACAACATGGAACAACTTGGAGTTCTTTGGACATCAATTATGAACTTTGTCAAAAGAAACCACATTTGTTGTGGACCTGGAATTCCTGGAACTGCCAATGGATGAAGATAATCAAAGGTAATGGATTATTGACAATAGTATTATTGATATTACATGGTTACAAGATGATGCTAAGCTAATTAGGCTAGCTTATTGTTCTTAGCACAGCACCTGGTTTATTGCAACTTGTGATTTCCCAGTAAAGTTATTTTGAAATCTGGCAAGACAGTATCATTTACGAAATGTTAAACTATAATTATTTGAATGACAATATTATAATTTACCAATGTTTTCTAATAGTAATTTTGAAAATTGTAACGTTGTTCACCGGAAGCATTTCAGAGAAGAAAAAAATCAGAATTTCACAGCTACTGTAAAATGCGGTTTTTGGATATAAATATGAACTTGATGGAACAAAAAATGCATGTATTGTATAACATAATGTCCTAGGAGTGTCATCTGATGGAGATTGTCAAAGGTTGGTGCATAATTTTAGCTGGTTTCTGCTTTTGGTGACGCCTGACCTTGAATTGAAAATGGATGTTTGTACTTTTGTGGCTATGTACTGTCCTAACATAATCTAACTTTATGCTTTTGCCGTAAAGCCTCTTTGAAAATCGGACAATGTGGTTAGATTAAGGAGATGTTTATCTTTTAAATGGTGTAAAATAGTTGATTGTTTGAGAAATTGAAATTATTAGATTTTTGATGTTTTGAATTTCCAGCCTTGCTAGCAATCCCGTCTCAGGGTTCATTGCTAACCCGTGGCCTCAACAGGCTAGCCAACTAACTAGCTACCTAGTTAGCTAAAAAACTGCATTTGTTTATCTAAACCAAAACATAGCTAGCTAGCTTTCATAATATGCTAGCAAGACATTGCAAACCATATACACGTAATTAGGCAGCTGCTATCTGGCAATGTAACTTTGCAAGCTAACGTTAGCTTCGTAAGGTTACGTTAGTTAATGGTGAACTAACTTACCGCAGAGGCTAACATTACTATTTAGATTCCATTTCCCATCAACATCTGCAGAGGCATCAACATCAAGCTCAGCACCAGGAATTAGTGTGTCATCTAACATCTTACTAAAATCTACTAAATCTTTCCATAACTCCATATTGAGCAATAAATATACTAGAGATAACGTACGCTATCCTCATTCCATACAAATGTGCACAACCGCAACATTCAAACTAGGCTGCAAAGAAAACTAATGGGACTGTAGCGACTGTCTTGACATCAAAATCTGGGGTGTGAACTACGTTTCTATTCAAGCGCTGATTGACATGGTAATGGCTCTATAGTATTGGAGAAAAGTTGGAAAAAATTGTCATAGCACAACGTACAACATGCATAAAGCAAATAATTCTGTCTTACAGTCTCTCTCCACCAGGTGTAGCACTTCTAAGCAAGCTATCATGACTCTCAAAAGCACGACATCTCTCCTTCTCACTATCACGCAATAGGATTTGCTTCCCCACCCGCCATTTTTCAAAAGACCCGACGGAGCTCATTGCCTTCTTGAATCATGCAGAGATGGGCATCATGAAGGTCTCGTCTTATTTTGTTGGAAAATTGAGAAATTGTGCTTTACAATGGTATTGATATTACAGTTGATCTGGAAGTATTACGTTTTTTGGGCACAAAAATAAGGTAAATTGTACAGACCAGCGCGATGTACAAAAGTGACTTAGTTCATGTTAGGCATAAACATGGTCCATGTCTTGTCATTGTTCGTGTGTTTACTAGTAGGCTACAACTTATTCTGTAGTTTTCTGTATTATAAAGGTTTAGTTGATTGTTCATGCAAGGCTTGAAGGCTAAATTGGAGAAAAGGAGGTGTAAGTAAGAGGGGATGGTGTGGGTGACTGACTTGTGTCTTTTGGGGTGGGTATTGTGTGTGAAGGTTAGTATGCATGATCTATTGACATGAGGGGCTTGGGTGGATATTGTACGTTTTTTTGTGTGTATTGATGGGGACAAAGTAGTCAATTGTTGGCTAATCACTGACTACTGTGTGTCCTACAGACTAATCCTGCTGCTGATAACTAGGACCTTGACACCAGCTTTAGTAGTGCAGAGTATGTAGACTCATTAGATGAAAGCCTGGAATAAGCTCAAGCTCAACATCTGACAATGAAACAAGCCAGGACAGCCAAAAGGTATTTATGAAAGCACAGTACCCTCTTGAGAAAACCAAATCACCGATACACTAAACTGTCAAGAATAAAAGTGCTCCTCAAACTTTCACACCTTGCAGTCAGTTCTTTGGCATGGGGCAGAGGGGCTGTTAGTATACTCACTCCATTGCTGGCAGTGCTTGTCTACTCAACAGCACAACTGTGGGTGCTCATACACAACAATACACGACTAGATTGTCTACAAGTCAAGCCCCCCTCAAACTTTCACGTCTTTGCAAACAGCACATCTAAATGCCCCATTATTCTCATGATCAGTCTTCATGTTTTACACATCCTCATGACGTGTCTTCATGTCTTTCCGGGAGACTGCAGTACAAAAAAATCTTCTGCAAGAGGTCGAAGCAGTGGGTGGAGAAGAAAGTGTAAGAGACTTGTCCACTTGGCTGTGGAGCGAAGAAAGGACCAGACGGTTGTCTACAAGGAGCCAGAGTCCCAGCCCCCAAAACCTAACATACCTACCAACATTGCCACAGCGTCAAAGCTAGCTAAACCAGCTGCCATTACCCAACACCAGAAGAACATTCAACCAACACAGCATCCATATTCAGTTAGACTGATGTTGTTGTATAAAATAGAATGCCTAGTATGCTCACAACTGCATTGTGGAATAGATATTGCAAGCTGTAGTACATATGTAATTTAAATCATCCTTTATACAAGTGTACTGACAAGTGACTAAATGATTCCAACTGCATCAGAAACCAATAAAGTGTTGACTTCAATTTCTTGACCATTTCATTGTGATATTTATGAAATGTATTTGGATGAACTAGCTTCCGTCTTACTACTAAAACAAATTATACAGGGAGTCGGTGTATCCTTTAACCTGTTTTATTCACATTTTCAAGTAATGCTGACAAATTATTCATTCCGATTCTGGTATATATTCTAATGGACACATATGATGGGTGTAAAATATATTTTTTAAGCTTGTACTGATTATGATGAGCTAATACTAAGCTAATTGCCAGCTATGTGTGGCGCAAAGTTGATTGACATCATACAATGTATATAATGGTTGTCACGTAAACCTCTGTCAGACCAAAGATGTTATAACAAAATGAGGTGAAGGGATGGTTCACTCATCTGTCGAGTAAATTTCCGGAAGTGATTGATGGTACCCGACATATTGTCTTCAACATGCATACTGCAAACAGACCCTACTCATCTTGTAACCTCTTATCTTTCGTTGACTGGCAAAAACTAAAATCGCGGCGCACACAAACTAGCCATCGTCAGATTACTTTACATTTTTAGAAAGTGTTTTACTCAATTATTTAGATCACTGGTGAGCTCAAATGTGATGTGATGAATTGAAAATAGTCATTGCTATTAGCTAATTCAAATAATGGTTTGTTTTAGCCGAGAGTTAGCTAAATATGACCGCTTATGTTAGGTCCCTCTTTCCTCAGTTAGCGCTATGACTAATGTAGCCTACATTTTCCAGTTTGGATGAGAATTGTGTTATGCTGTCGCTACTTCTGTGAATGTCTGAACATTGCATCCAAAAATAAAGTGCTCACATTGAGCACATAACGTTGTAAAGACTGTGTTTGCAAAATGTAAAAATAGTGTGGCCAGCTCAAACGCTGATTGTTGCGTCAATCGAAGTTCTAAATAAGCGTTCTAATCACACCGGTTTGAGCGTACGCTGCAGGGACCACTGTAGAATGATCACACCTGTTCATACGTGTCAAAGGGTTAATTTAAGACTATTTAGTTACTGACTATTCCGCAGTTTTTCTTCCCCTGCCTGTTTATTGATGTATTGGTGACTGAAGTTGGCAACAAAAATGCCCATCCTAATTTCACTGCAAATTGGCTTGTGTTGTCATATAATTTGGCTCATTAGGCTTGTGAAAATTTACATTAGTGTTTCATTAGCTTGTTAGCTAAGTTACTGACTTCATGTTCTTATTCATATTTTTGTTGCATTTCAGGTGGAGTGGCATTGCTGACAGGCCAGCATGCTGGCAGGCCACTCTCCATATTCACAAAGAATCTCAGAGTAGGAGTACATCATTTATGATCAGTTTTACCTTCACACTGAGTACAATTACATTGACAATGGGGAGGTTATCCTAGATCACTATCACTACTCTGAGACGCTTTGTGAATATGGGCCCTAGAAGAAATCTGTTGCCCAATAACTTGCAAAGCAGTCGCTTCACCACAGGACCCTAGAGCAGGAGTAGGCAACCCTATTCCTGGAGTGCCACAGGTACTGCAGGAGTTTGTTCCAACTAGTGGGTGTGCCGGTGTGGGGCTTGAAGCAACGACTGACGTATTGACGTTACCCTAGGATAGGGGGCGCCACAGCGCATTGTGGACTCAACTTCACATCTTTGACTATTAATCACACCGTGAGCTATTGTTCATTGAGCACTTTCTATTGCTTCCACTAGATGTCCCCAGTCTTTACAAAGTGGTTTGAGCCTTCTACTGTTAACCTGTTAGGGTATAGGGGGCAGTATTTTCACGGCTGGATAAAAAAATGTACCCGATTTAATCTGGTTACTAATCCTACCCAGTAACTACAATATGCATATACTTATTATATATGGATAGAAAACACCCTAAAGTTTCAAAAACTGTTTGAATGGTGTCTGTGAGTATAACAGAACTCATTTGGCAGGCAAAACCCTGAGACAGATTCTGACAGGAAGTGGATACCTGATGTGTTGAATTGACTTTAAGCCTATACCATTGAAAAACAAAGGGAAGGAGGAATATTTTGGCACTTCCTATTGCTTCCACAAGATGTCACCAGCCTTTACAAAGTGTTTTGAGTCTTCTATAGTGAGATCTGACTGAAGAAGAGCGTTGGAACGGCGATGGCCCATTAGACACCTGGCGCGCGAGTTGATGGTGGGTACTCTCATTCCGAAACGTTTTAAAAGAGAACCCAATGGTCCGCCTTGAATTTTATTCATGTTCTGGTTAAAAAAGGCCCTAATAATTTATGCGATACAACGTTTGAACGAACGAAAATATATTTTTTCCGTTCTTGAAGTGAAGTGAAGTCCGGCTGGCTTAGATCATGTGCTACAACACGGAGGTTTTTGGACATAAATTATGAGCTTTTTTGAACAAAACTACATTCGTTATGGACCTGGGATTCTTTGGAAGTGACATCTGATGAAGAGAATCAAAGGTAATGGATTATTTACATAGTATTTTCGATCTCTCCAACATGGCGGTTAGTCTGTATCGCAATGCGTATTTTTCTGGCGCAGTGCTCAGATTATTGCAAAGTGTGATTTCCCAGTAAGGTTAATTTTAAATCTGGCAAGTCCATTGCGTTCAAGAGATGTAAATCTATAATTCTTTGAATGACAATATAATATTTTACCAATGTTTTCTAATATTAATTAATTATTTTGTTGTGATGACTTGACTGCCGGTATTGGAGGGAAACGATTTCCTGAACATCAACGCCATAGTAAAACACTGTTTTTAGATATAAATATGAACTTGCTAGAAATAAAAATGCATGCATTGTCTAACATAATGTCCTAGGAGTGTCATCTGATGGAGATTGTAAAAGGTTAGTGCATAATTTTAGCTGATTTTATGGTTTTGGTGACGCCTGTCTTTGAATTGACAATACAATACACACAGCTATTGTCAATGTACTCTCCTAACATAACCTAACTTTATGCTTTCGCCGTAAAACCTTTTTGAAATCGGAAAACGTGGTTAGATTAAGGAGATGTTTATCTTTCAAAGGGTGCCAGATAGTTGTATGTTTGAAAAACTTGAATTTTGACATTTTTTTGGTTTCAAATTTGCCGCTCTTGAAATGCACCTGCTGTTGATAGGGTGCACCACGGGTGGCACGCTAACGTCCCACATAGTTAAATATAGTCCACCTGTGTGCAATTTAAGTGTCACATGATCTCAGTATATATATACATATAACGCCTGTTATGAAAGGCCCCAGAGTCTGCAACACCACTAAGCAAGGGGCACCACCAATCAAGCGGCACTATGAAGACCAAGGATCTCTCCAAACAGGTCACAGATAAAGTTGTGGAAAAGTACAGATCAGGGTTGCAAGCTCCACAGCAGAGATTGGAGTATCTGTCCATAGGACCACTTCAAGCCTACACACCACAGAGCTGGGCTTTTATGGAAGAGTGGCCAGAAAAAAGCCATTGCTTAAAGAAAAAAATAGCAAAGACGTTTGGTGTTCGCCAAAAGGTATGTGGGAGACTCCCCAAACATATGGAAGAAGGTACTCTGGTCAGATGAGACAAAAATGTAGCTTTTTGGCCATCAAGGAAAACGTTATGTCTGGTGCAAACCCAACACCTCTCATCACCCTGAGAATACCATCCCCACAGTGAAGCATGGTGGTGGCAGCATCATGCTGTGGGGATGTTTTTCATCGGCAGGGACTGGGAAACTGGTCAGAATTGAAGGAATGATGGATGGTGCGAAATACAGGGACATTCTTGAGGGAAACCTGTTTGTCTTCCAGAGATTTGAGACTGGGACGAAGGTTCACCTTCCAGCAGGGCAATGACCCTAAGCATACTGCTAAAGCAACACTCAAGTGTTTTAAGGGGAAATATTTAAATGTCTTGGAATGGCCTAGTCAAAGCCCAGACCTCAATCCAATTGAGAAACTGTGGTATGACTTAAAGATTGCTGTACACCAGCGTAACCCATCCAACTTGAAGGAGCTGGAGCAGTTTTGCCTTGAAGAATGGGCAAAAATCCCAGTGATTAGATGTGCCAAGCTGGTAGATACATACCCCATGAGACTTGCAGCTGTAATTGCTGCGAAATGTGGCTCTACAAAGTTTTGACTTCGGGGGGTGAATAGTCATGCACGCTCAAGCCTTATTTCTTGTTCGTTTCGCATTAAAAAATATTTTGCATCTTCAAAGTGGTAGGCATGTTGTGTAAATCAAATGATACAAACCGCCCAAAATCTATTTTTATTCCAGGTTGAAAGGCAACAAAATAGGAAAAATGCCAAGGGTGTGTGAATACTTTCACAAGCCACTGTAAGTGGAGGCCTTCCCTTTTGCCAGTCAGACAAAATCAACTGAACGGTAACTGTTTGCTCAGCTGTAACAAGCCTTTTGTGAGGTGCTACGCCAAGTGAGTTTCCATGATGTATGGAGGAAAGGCTCTATAGACTGCTTTGTGTGGTTAATTTGTTCAGCTCATTAAATATTGAGCAAGTGGCAGATTTGTTTGATTGCCAATATACTGGCTCCGGTGGAGCATGTGAAATGCCAAATAGAGTCAATATGCATACCTCATTGTTAAGGCCCCACCCTCATCTCTCAGGCCAATGACTGTCTCAGGCCCCTCTAAGATGTCACAAATGTTACTTCTGTTTTCCCACAGTTCTGTTAACGGTACGGCGAGCATAGTTGGCAACACTGATAGCGAGGGAAGTAGCTAGCTAGCTAGGACACCGGTACACAGTGCCGCCCTTCTGCAAACTGAGCATTGTTTTTTTTGGGGGGGGGGGCGAAGGAGCACTGTGTACCCGTGTCCTCTAGCTAAGAAGGAAAGAAATTCCATGAATTAACTTTTAACAAGACTACCTCATGAAGATGGTTGAGAGAATGCCAAGAGTGTGCAAAGCTATCATCAAGGAAAAGGGTGGCTACTTTGAAGAATCTCAAATATTAAGTATATTTTGATTTGTTTAGCACTTTTTTTGGTTATTCCATGATTCCATATGTGTTATTTCATAGTGATGTCTTCACTATTATTCTACAATGTGGAAAATATTACAAATTAAGAACACTCCTTGAATGAGTAGGTGTGTCTGAACATTTGACTGGTACTGTAGCTATATATATTTGCCTTGAATTATTTTCATAAGAGTTTGACAAGTTTAGAAGAAGAAAAAAAATGTTTTAGATCCTCAGACCCTTTTCAATCCATTTGAAACACTGAGCTGCGGTAGCATAGACACAGCTCTGGTTTTGAGGTGGAGGTGCCATACACTCTCCACTCCTGTCTTCATTTAGTAGATGTCTGGAAAAGCATGGGCTATGTCCCAATTATACCTCCTTTTTCCCAAAGTGTGCACTTGTTAACTTCAGTGATTTGAAAGAAAATGACTGACAAGAAATGTGGTGGAAACGGCTTCTAGCCCATGCATCTACCAATCCCGTGCTTTTAGATTTGTGAGTGCATACTTCAGGAGGATGAGGAGGAGATTATTCAGATGCACCCTATGGTAGATAAAGCCAAAGGGCTGGCAGAACTCAAGCCCCTCCTCCTGTAATTTTTTCATCAGCATCTTTTATTGCTCCTCTTTCACTATTGAGGCAAAGAGTGAGATCAGGAGAAATATATCCCTTTGTTAATTTGGTACCTCAATAAGTTCTTTCTCTCATCTTTCCATTGCATGCTTAGCATTCACAGCTTTGAGTCGCTAGCTTATTTGTTATCGCATGGGTCTCAGTCGCCTGTGGAAGTCGATGTTCCAGGAGGTTAGCTTGATTGCACTGGTAATGAACAAGCTGGATCATCTGTGAAAATGAGAGAGGTAGGAGTGATGCACCATAGTGAACGCCATGCCACCTGAAGAGGTTAATGCGTTTGAGCCAATCAGTTGTGTTGTGACGGGGTAAGGGTGGTATACAGAAGATAGCCCTATTTGGCAAAAGACCAAGTCCATATTATGGCAAGAACAAAGAGAAATCAGAATTCAATGCATAACCTCTCTAGTACATGTGGGACGAACTCGTCCCACCTACGTAACAGCCACTGAAATCCAGTGGCGCGATTTTTGAATCGTTAGAAATGCTATAACTTCAATTTCTCAAACATATGACTATTTCACAGCTATTTAAAGACAAGAATCTCGTTAATCTAACCCCACTGTCCGATTTCAAAAAGGCTTTACAACAAAAGCAAAACATTAGATTATGTTAGCAGAGTACCCAGCCAGAAATAATCACACAGCCATTTTTCAAGCTAGCATATCATGTCACATAAACCCAAACCACAGCTAAATGCAGCACTAACCTTTTATAATCTTCATCAGATGACACACCTAGGACATTGTGTTATACAATACATGCATGTCTGTTCAATCAAGTTCATATTTATATCAAAAACCAGCTTTTTACATTAGCATGTGACGTTCAGAAAAAGCATAACCACCGCAAACTTCCGGTGAATTTACTAACAGTTTGCTAAATTACTCACGATAAACGTTCACAAAAAGCATAACAATTATTTTAAGAATTATAGATACATTACCCCTCTATGCACTCGATATGTCCGATTTTAAAATAGCTTTTCGGATGAAGCACATTTTGCAATAATGTAAGTACATAGCCCGGCGTTACAGGGCTAGCTATTTAGATACCCACCCAGTTCAGCCTCCACCAAAATCACATTTCCTATAAGAAAAATGTTCTTACCTTGCTTGTTCTTCATCAGAATACACTGCCAGGACTTCTACTTCAATAACAAATGTTGGTTTGGTCCCAAATAATCCATCGTTATGTTCCAACAGCGACGTTTTGTTCGTGAGTTCTAGAATGCTTTTTCGCGGTGTCGCGCATGGCGCATTGGCGTGTCAAAAATGTCTAAATATTCCATTACCGTACTTCGAAGCATGTCAACCGCTGTTTAAAACCAATTTTTATGCCATTTATGTCATAGAGAAGTGTTAATATTCCGACCGGGAGTATGCATTGAGCCTAAACAGCCGAATAAAATTTCTCCTCAGAAGCGACTCATGCACGCGCATCATTGAAAGGTCCTCCGAGCATCCACTTACAAAAGGCGATAATATATTTCAACCTGAGGTTCCCTCGTAAACCTTCAGTTATTTCGCGGGCTCTGAGAGCCTATTGGAGCCCTGGGAATTGTCACGTTACAGCTAAGATCCTTACTTTTCAATAAAAAGAGGTAAGACGCACGACTCCTTGTCAGACAGGGTACTTCCTGCTTGAAGCCTTGTCAGGTTTTTGCCTGCCATAGGAGTTCTGTTATACTCACAGACACCATTCAAACAGTTTTAGAAAATTCAGAGTGTTTTCTATCCAAACCTGAACAATAATATGCATATTCTAGCTTCTGAGTTGGTGTAGGAGGCCGTTAAAAATGGGAACATATTTTTTCCAAAATTCTCAATACTGCCCCCTATACCAAACAGGTTAACAGATTTCAAGTAACAGACACATCTCAACATCAACTGTTCAGAGGAGACTGCATGAATCAGGCCTAAATGGTCTAATTGCTGCAAAGAAACCACTACTAAAGGACACCAATAAGAAGAAGAGACTTGCTTGGGCCAAGAAACACGAGCAATGGACAATAGTCCGGTAGAAATCTGTCCTTTGGTCTGATGTGCAATTTTTGTTCCAAACGCTGTGTCTTTGTGAGACACAGATTAGGTGAATGGATGATCTTCTCATCTGCGGTTCATGTGCACTGTGAAGCATGGAGGAGGAGGAGGTGTGATGGTGTAGGGGGTGCTTTGCTGCTGACACTGTCAGTGATTTATTTAGAATTCAAGGCACACTTAACCAGCATGGCTACCACAGCATTCTGCAGTGATACGCCATATCATCTGGTTTGCACTTAGTGGGACTATCATTTGTTTTTCAGGACAATGACCCAACACACCTCCAGGCTGTGTAAGGGCTATTTGACCAAGATGGAGAGTGATGGAGATGCATCAGATGCCATGGCCTCCATGATCACCCGGCCTCAACCCAATTGAGATGGTTTGAGGATGAGTTGGACCGCAGAGTGAAGGAAAAGCAGCCAACAAGTGCTCAGCATATGTGGGAACTCCTTCAAAACTGTTGTAAAAGCATTCCAGGCTGGTTGAGAGAATGCCAAGACTGTGCAAAGCTGTTATTAAAGCAAAGGGTGGCTACTTTGAAGAATCTCAAATATAAAATATATTTTGATTTGTTTAACACATTTTGGTTACTACGATTCCATATGTGTTATTTCATAGTTTTGATGTCTTCACTATTATTCTACAATGTAAAAAATAGTAAAAAAATAAAGAAAAACCCTTGAATGAGTAGGTGTGTGCAAATTTTTGACTGATGCAAGTCAGTCGTCAGATACGAGAGAATATTATTACAGTGGCATGTCCATGAGAATGAAACATGAAGAAGTTCTTAATCTCAGACTTTTGTAGCTGATCTGGGATTTGATAAACAACAAACCGGCTGCCCAGACACTTAAACAGCTGAGTGATGTACCGCTCTCAAATAAAATGAATAGACAGCTTCATTATGCAAGGATTAAATGCAAATATGAAAGAACTGACAGTCCATGATATTAAAATACCAAATCCTCATAATTGTATCACAGAACATTAACAATATCACTTACATTATGAATCAACTATACTCTAATTACCAAACAGTTAAATATATTTTTGTTTGTGATTGGTGTGGGATGAGAACATACTGTATCTCATACAACAACGTGGAAGTAAATGGAAGTAAAGTGCACTACGTTCGACTCAATAGTAGTGCACTATAATGGGCATCTCAGTCTCTGCTCCCCATAAAGGGAAAAGGGTGCCATTTGTGACGCAGACAGTTTTCCCCTGTGGCACTGCAGAGCTTAGTTCAGAGGACTGGAGGAAAGGATTGAGAGAAAGAGAAATGGATCACAAGAGGGAGAGAGAGAGGGCAAGGAAGAGAGAGGCAGAGAGCTACAGAGAGAGATAGGACAAGAGGAAGTAAGAGCGAGGTCAAGAGACCCTACATTCTCCTGACACTCTCTAGCAGCGGTCACACATCCACATTGGCATTTTCCTAACTCAATAAATCCGACGGGCAGTGGTGGGGGCAAAGTAGAAAAATCTGCAGGCAGCATTTGTCAACGGAATTTATTGGGTCAAGATTATTTAACAGGGAAATGCACAACCCAGCCCAGCCAGTCACATTTAGGTCACGCGGGTGTCTCCCTGGCACTATTCCCAGCTTCCATCGCTGTAGGAGATAAACGGGGATATTGTCTATGCCCCTGTCCTCTGCCCCACCTCCACCTACTTATGATTATGATTCCAACAGCCCACACCACCCCCACCACCACCCATTGCATGTGTACCCTCTCCTTACTCCGGAAAGAAACAGTCACGAAGGCCATCTACACCATCTCACTGTTTCGGAGCGCAATTTCCCCGAACCCTCCTGAAATGGCCACTTCACCTCATTGAATTGGGTTCAACAGCAATCTTTGCCATTGTCAGATTTAATACAAAGGCTATTTCTTAATGTCTGGCTGTGCGCTAGGGCCTTTCCCCATGCTTTGGTGTTGTTCCTTGTGCCAATCTGCCTCTATTGTATTTTGCTGAAGTGTAATGTCCACTCGGTCAGTGAGAGAAATGGTTTATTCAGGCACTTCCTAGGGCAGCTAAATGGGTAGTTGAGCATTGTATACAATCTCTGCTCCCCTGTTATCAAAGCTCACAACCCTGAATGTCGGTTGGATGACACAGAAGAGGTTGATTGGGAGGACAATTGTAGTGGTTGGTCCTTGGGTCACTTGAAAGGCTCAGTTGCCATCATTGACTCAGGTTTCAGAGGTACCGTGATATCATATTACCTTTGTGTTTTTTAAGAAAATCTCCTTTTCAGTTAAACATATCAGTCCTAAACAAGATGCTGAAGGACAGAGAGTGCTGTTATATATATATATTTAAATAAATGATGATGCTTAGTGAACAACGACAGCTCTGCAATGTACAGCGAGCCTGTCATTGGTCCAAAGCTGAACATTTGATAGTTGGTGAACACATGGCAGTTCATGCTAACCTATGCATGAAATTCTATAGACCTCCAATATCAAACCGTCCTGTAGTGGGGCAGTATAACAACATTTGTTTTCAGGATTTAAAAAAACAACATCTTTATTTATTTGTTTACTTAAAAAATTATACATTCTTTGTTCATTTATATACAAAGCAAAGATTAAACAAATATGATTTTGATGCAATGTCGTGTCTTTTCCTATGAGATGACGTCAAAATAATTTTTACCATACGTTTCCTTTCAGGGCTGGGTTTTATTTTAACGTTATCCCCGCCAGCATGACCGAATTCTTTTTCTATTAATTAGAAACACCTGCAAAGTTATTTCTATTCGCGACTAAGCCAAACAGCCTTTTGACGTCCTCTTGATATTTCTCCTGATTTATACAGCTATATCTACACTGCAAAACGCGATATCTAAGCAAACCTAAATATCTTGGGTCGAGGCAAAATGTACTTAGATCCACTATGCAGATATCGCTCTGCCATTTCCTGGTTGTTAAAATTCTAATAATTTGCCTAATTTCAGTTTATGTGACATAACAAGCAAGTATAGTGTAGAGAATCACTGTATCATCTAAACCACTGTGAAATATTTTTTCCATAACCAAAAATATTGTATTTTCAGTTGTTTGAAGCTGGTGTACCAAACCGAAAGTAAAAGACGCAAAAAATAAACATAAAGCATAGAGATATACACATAGAACATACCTACCGCTTTTTAAACTTGCTTTCAAAGCGAATGCCAGCTCTAAAACACACATTTCTATGGGAATTTGGTCGGGCCGCAGAAAAAATAACATATTGCAGTTTTACATTAAAAAATATATATATATTTTTAGTGGTTAACCTCTTACATCAAGTTCATATTTATATCAAAAAACAGCTTTTTACATTCGCATGTGACGTTCAGAACTAGCATACCCACTAGCATGTGACTAGCATTCCCACCGAACACTTCCGGGGAATTTACTAAATTACTCACAATAAACGTTCACAAAAAACATAACAATTATTTTAAGAATTATAGATACAGAACTCCTTTATGCAATCGCGGTGTCAGATTTTAAAATAGCTTTTCGGTGAAAGCACATTTTGCAATATTCTGAGTAGATAGCCCGGCCGTCATGGCTAGCTATTTTGACACCCACCAAGTTTGGCACTCACCAAACTCAGATTTACTATAAGAAAAATTGGATTACCTTTGCTGTTCTTCTAGTTTACACCCAATGTTGTTTTGGTTCCAAATAATCCATAGTTATATCCAAATAGCGGCGTTTTGTTCTTGCGTTCAAGACACTATCCGAAGGGTGACGCGCCGGCGCATATCGTGACAAAAAATTTCAAAATATTCCATTACCGTACTTTGAAGCATGTCAAACGCTGTTTAAAATCAATTTTTATTGGATTTTTCTCGTAAAATAGCGATAATATTCCGACCTGGAGACGTCGTTTTCGTTCAAAGACTGAAAATGTAAAATGGACTCTTCACGTGCATGGGCGCACCTGTTTCATTGTTCTCAGATTGACCACTATCCAAATGCGCTACTGTTTTTTGCCCAGGGACTGCAGAGTCATCATTCCCCGTTCTGGCGCCTTCTGAGAGCCTATGGGAGCCTTAGAAAATGTCACGTTACAGCAGAGATCCTCTATTTTCCATAAAGAGGCTATAGAAGGCCAAGAAATGGTCAGAGAGGGCACTTCCTGTATGCAATCTTCTCAGGTTTTGGCCTGCCATATGAGTTCTGTTATACTCACAGACACCATTCAAACAGTTTTAGAAACTTTAGGGTGTTTTCTATCCAAATCAAACAATTATATGCATATTCTAGTTTCTGGGCAGGAGTAATAACCAGATTAAATCGGGTACG
This sequence comes from Salmo trutta, assembly GCF_901001165.1. Taxonomy (NCBI): domain Eukaryota; kingdom Metazoa; phylum Chordata; class Actinopteri; order Salmoniformes; family Salmonidae; genus Salmo; species Salmo trutta. The sequence goes on along the minus strand of NC_042968.1, from coordinate 2,257,760 downwards.
TTTTTTATCCGGCCGTGAAAATACTGCCCCCTATCCTAAACAGGTTAAGCAGGAGGTGTTAGGGCCAATAGACCTAAGGTGGCGGCACATCTAGATGTAAGAGGTTAACTGTCCAAAATTGTAATCAGTAATGTAACTTTTGGACTACCCAAACTCAGTAACAATCTGATTATTCAGTTACTTTTAGATTACTTTCCCCTTAAAAGGCATTAGAAGAAGACAAATGTATGTTACCAATTGAACGACATCTACTGCAGGATAAATCAATGTTAAAGTTAAACTTTAACCACCATTGATTTGTCCTGCAGTAGCTTGCCATACATGGTAGTTACATTTTACTTTACGGGTTTGTTATACAGACTCATTCAAACCCATTGCTTTCTACTACATATAATTATACGATTACATTTGAGTAAAAAAGTATTTGATCCCCTGCTGATTTTGTACGTTTGCCCACTGACAAAGAAATGATCAGTCTATAATTTTAATGGTAGGTTTATTTGAACAGACAGAATAACAACAAAAAGATCCAGAAAAACGCATGTCAAAAATGTTATAAAACGATTTGCATTTTAATGAGGGAAATAAGTATTAAGTACTAAGTATAAGTACTAGAAAAAGAGAAAAAAAAAGATCTGCGAGGTAAAATGGAACAGGCAAGAATGAGGCGACAAATAAAAAAAACTAGGAATATCCGAAGGGCATGCACATAGATTAGATGAACAGAAACAGGAATTGGCTAATGAGCTAGAAAGAGTCAAAACCTAAAATCAGGAGTTAGAAAAAGACCTTGAGGAAAGGCAAAACCAAATTAAACAACTCAGGGTTACGCTTCAACAGAATCAAAATGTGTGTGGAGTATATACAATTGCAACTCATCCACCATTCGCCCTGTGCTATAAGGTGAAACAGGTCACAACTGGTGGACCACCATTATACCCCTCTCTTAAAGAGGAAAAAGAGCGATATGGGTTGCGAGAGGCAGGGTACAGGCACATTACGAGTCTGGACATAATGTTCCCGGACTGGATAGTTGATCAGCATGATCAGGTAATCATTTAGAGGTGCGATCAGTACGAACACCCGCAACCCCGGTTACATATTATCCGGGACAAATAGTACCAGGGGAGGACAACCCTATTCCAGATGACTTGCAGCCCCATGTACGGATACAAATATAGCATCACCATCAGTCATTGAGCGTGAGCGAATTGCATGGTATTATGAAAGAAGCACCAGATCCAGTAAGAGAGGGACAGGAATTTATCAGTTTCTTGAGTAGACAAGGTAGAATTTTTGCTTTCCATGCTGGTGATTACGATCACATATTACGCTCGCTGTTGCCAAGGGCCATGTTGTCAACACTTGCACAGGGGTATAGAACGTCGGCTTGGTCCTCTGGACGAGAAGCATGTGACCCAGTGACAGCCAATGATGAAATTGAAGGATTCTTAACTACGGTTGGGAATGTGTTGTTCCTACCAGATGCTAGTAAAATTAGTAACTATACTCAGGGTGCGAAAGAGGGAGTACACGATTATGTGGATCGGATGGATGATGCGTTACCTACTAACCTGACAATGGGGGATAGATATGATCAAAATGCAGGAATGTGAACGTCAGCTGTCAAAACGGCTATTGCAGGGGTGGTAGATCAACATTCTCACTTGCATGAAATAGTGCAAGCAGCGTTGAGAGTAGAATCTAATTCCTTTTACTCTGCAGCAGTGTGAGTGGTTAATGCTGCCACAGTGAGACACTAACAGTGGGTTCGATGGCCATGGAAAGAAAAGGAAACAGAGAGGGAAGGGTAGTGACCCTGTGCTAAGGCACAGGGGGTTAGCTCCCTGTTTTAGGTGTGGAGGTATTGGAAGAATGAATGGGTGGTACTGGAACCTGCCGCTGTAAAAGCGTTTGCTTCTTTGTCAAAAGAGCAGCAGAAAACCCTCCTGAAGGCAGTGGGACAGGAACATTTTGCATAGAAGTACATGGCTTCCGTTTGATCAATAGTGATTCATAGAGATGACGGTTTTTATGTGAAAGGAGACCTAAGAGGTCATGTCTCACACAACTTTCTAATAGATACAGGCGCTCAAATATCACTGATAAGATGAAAAAGTGGCTAAATTTGAATTTACCCGTGGGACTGAGGTCAATGAGGGCGTCAACTAACGCCACTACCGGATTCACGCCACACAAAGTGGTGACTGGCAGACCGTTGAGGGTAACAGGGGCTGTTATTCACATATCACAAATTAGTGATTTGGCAATAATGGGAGAATCTATGTTGTCATATTGTCAGTAATGGGACTCCCTCTATGACAAACTTTCCAGGCCTCTCGTTTGGTCAGTTTTTACCGGAGAAGACTCAAACCACTTTGTAAAGACTGTTGACATCTAGTGGAAGCCTTAGGAAATGCTAAATGAATCCTAACTCACGGTGTGTTTCATAGGCAAAGTGTTGAAAGTGATTCCACAAATCAGATTTCCACTTCCTGTGGATTTGTCTCAGGGTTTTGACTGCCATATTAGTTCTGTTATACACAGACACCATTCAAACAGTTTTCGAAACGTTAGAGTGTTTTCTAACCAAATCTACTAATTACATGCATATTCTCGTTTGTGGGTAAGAGTAGTAACCAGTTTAAATCGGGTACGTTTCTTTATCCGGCCGTGAAAATACTGCCCCCTATCCCCAACAAGTTAACAAAACCCCTTGGCATGGAGATATCGAAATGGTTGGCCAAAGTCTCTAAATCCACTCTCCTACAATTCTCAAAACCCTCCCACGTTGGGTTATCCAGAAAAAACATTTTTTAAATCCACCACCTAACTACAACAGAGCTACACCCAACCACCCAATCCACCTTTACTACCCTAGTGTGCGGGCACAAGCTGGATCAATAAATATCCCGGATGAGCCCCCATATTACGTTCTCCCCTCGGGTGTAGCTCGTCTGAGGAGGAGACGTAAATGCCTGGGCCTAAACACACCAGGTAAACCAGATGAAAGGGGAAGAAATGTGGGGTGTAATGAGCAAAAATAATCAGACCACAACCATAACTCAATTTTAGCCCTCAGGGGATGTTTAGTAAAGTAATTAAATAAACAATATAAAAACACCCATAAAGAATCAGTAAGGAAACAAAAACTAACAACCACAACCAGGGAAGGTAAGAGAAGGGAATGTTTGGGATCGGGGTCCAAGTAATGAAAATAAACAAAAAGGTTCCTCCTCTTCTACACACCTAATCCTTCCTAACACACTCTAAACCCTAACCCACTGTCCTACCTGGTTCTAAGAAAATACAAGGGGACAACCGCCCAGCTAACCTAGTGTATAAAACAATGGGTTACCTACGTGGGAATGTACACCCATGGGCAGGTCTACCTTTTCCCTTCTCCAGGACCTAGGTAGGGTGGAGTACATCAGGGGGACAGGCTGAAACAAAAACAAAGATAGAGAGAGAGAGAGAGAAATTAAAAAATCTCTCTCTCTCTCTCTCTCTCTCTCTCTCTCTCTCTCTCTCTCTCTCTCTCTCTCTCTCTCTCTCTCTCTCTCTCTCTCTCTCTCTCTCTCTCTCTCTCTCTCTCTCTCTCTCTCTCTCTCTCTCTCTCTCTCTCTCTCTCTCTCTCTCTCTCTCTCTCTCTCTCTCTCTCTCTCTCTCTCTCTCTCTCTCTCTCTCTCTCTCTCTCTCTCTCTCTCTCCTCACGACAAACAGATATCCTCTCTTCAATCAGCTACAGCCACGCCCACCATCGTCAGCCACAACTAGGTACACCTGTAATGCCTAGGACAAACACACTAACATGGGAAAATGGGGAGCAAGAAAAACGTAACACGTAACAGCGGATGTGTTGTTCCCTACCCTTACCACCTGGGGGCGGCCCGTCAGGAAGTCCAGGATCCAGTTGCAGAGGGAGATGTTTAGTCCCAGGGTCCTTAGCTTAGTGATGAGATTTGAGGGCACTATGGTGTTGAAAGCTGATCTGTAGTCAATGAATATAATTTTCACATAGGTGTTCCTTTTGTCCAGGTGGGAAAGGGCAATGTGGAGGGCAATGGAGATTGCATCATCTGTGGATCTGTTGGTGTTCTATGCAAATTGGAGTGGGTCTAGGGATTCTGGGATAATGGTGTTGATTTGAGCAATGACCAGCCTTTCAAAGCATTTCTTGTCTACGGACGTGAGTGCTACGGGTCTGTAGTAATTTAGGCAGGTTACCTTTGTGTTCTTAGGCACAGGGATGGTGGTCTGCTTGAAGCATGTTGGTATAATAGACTCAGACAGGGAGAGGTTGTAAATGTCAGTGAAGACAACTGGTCTTGCCAGTTGGTGGTCTACCATGATTTGTTGGCCAAAAATAAAAATAAATAAAAAATACACATTTGACCTCACTTTCTTGTGCCTTATATTTGTCCTCCTCACTAGCATTAATGTGCAGATCCCTTACGGCCCTCTTTTTTTTTAAAGAAAAGACCATCAGCAAATTAACAGGATTTAAATATTCAACTTTAGCTACCAATAATGTGCAAGTTGTAAAAGTAAACGTTGAACTTCTGGATAGCTCATTCAGTCTTGCTCGACAAACGGCTGTTGCCCGTTCCAGTGAGCCATTTCGATGCAGTCATTCGAGAAGTGCTCTGCTGTAGCTGCTGTTGTTGTTGGAATAGCTAGTTGTACTACGGCGTCTGATTCAGCTTGGCCATGACATGAGTTGTTGGAAATCCATTATCTCATTTTGGTGACACATCATTCCCTCACACGAAGAGACCCATGGTGGGCCCCTGTCCCGGGTGCCATTAACTAATTATATCAATTAACAAATAAACTGCCAATAGCCGCTTGTCTCCTTTGCTGCATCTTACTAGGCTTGGTTCAGTAGCTAATATTAGCTAGCTATCCGTTCTTCCACCAACGTTGGGTAGCAAACGTTAACCCACTATGATTTTGTAGCTAGCTAACTAAATCTTGTTTTAGTCTCAACCTGCAATTTTTTAATCCTACTACTAAACTAACTACAGTGTTTATTAACTAGCTAGTAACGTTTATTATTAACTATATTGGCTGTATTCATTTGACTTAGCTACTTAACTACCTCTGATAACGTTACTGCTCCTACAGTGCTTGCTAGCATAGATAGCTATGTTAGGTAGCTAGATTGATTTGTTGACAATTAATTGGACTGCTTCTTGTCTTGTTGAGGAGTTCCATTCGGAAGGTTGTGGCCGTGGGGTGTAGAGTATTGCGGACAAGGAGTACCGTAGTTGCGACAAGTGGAAATTACGGGAGTTGTTCATTGTTAGTTAGGTACAGGATCATACATTTTTTTTAATGAACACCCCCCTTAAATTGTTTTGTCTTTAAGTGGTTTGGCAGCGTTTTAAAATCTTGTTCGTTTCATTGGTCATTTTCAGCTGTTACAACCTCACTTCTGGTTTAGTTTGGATTATTTACCTTTCAATCACTACGCCCTCCCTTCTATTCCCATGCATTTGATTGGCTTATGAGTTTGTGCCAATGTTTCATGAAACTACACTTCCTGTCCAACCAAAATAGAAACTCTGTGATACAAGTATATGGTCGCTCAAGCAGAGACAGAAGAGGAAGCGAGACATCATACTGACAAAAAAATTTCTGGTTCATATACAAGTAGGCCAGACCCAGCTGCTATCGCATTGGTGTCTATGGGACAGCCGCACCTTATGTAGAATGGAACTGTGACTAGGTGCAAAGATCCACAAGACTTTGCTCAAAGCTAGTGTACAACAATAATATCAAAGCAATTTATAAAGTTGGCTACTTTATTGCCAGACCTTTTGCGCCCCTGTTTATTTGTACTTCAATGTACAGTGTCTTGCGAAAGTATTCACCTCCTTGGCATTTTTCCTGTTTTGTTGCCTTTCAACCTGGAATTATAATTGATTTTTGGGGGTTTGTATAATTTGATTTACACAACATGCCTACCACTTTGAAGGCGCAAAATATTTTTTATTGAGAAACAAACAAGAAATAAGACAAAAAAACAGGAAACTTGAGCATGCATAACTATTCACCCCCCAGTCAATACTTTGTAGAGCCACATTTTGCAGCAATTACAGCTGCAAGTCTCTTGGGGTATGTCTCTATAAGCTTGGCACATCTAGCCACTGGAATTTTTGTTCATTCTTCAAGGCATAACTGCTCCAGCTACTTCAAGTTGGATGTGTTAAGCTGGTGTACAGCAATCTTTAAGTCATACCACAGATTCTCAATTGGATTGAGGTCTGGGATTTGACAAGGCCATTACAAGACATTTAAATGTTTCCCCTTAAACCACTCGAGTGTTGCTTTAGCAGTATGCTTAGGGTCATTGTCCTGCTGGAGGTGAACCTCCATCCCAGTCTCAAATGTCTGCATAACTGAAACAAGTTTCCCTCAAGAATTTCCCTGTATTTAGCGCCATCCATCATTCCATCAATTCTGACCAGTTTCCCTTTCCTTGCCGATGAAAAACATCCCAGCAGCATGATGCTGCCACCACCTTGCTCCACTGTCGGGATAGTGTTCTCAGGATGATGAGAGGTGTTGGGTTTGCACCAGACATAGTGTTTTCCTTGATGGACAAAAAGCTCAATTTTAGTCTCATCTGACCAGAGAACCTTCTTCCATATGTTTGGGGAGTCTCCCACATGCTTCTTGTCAAACACTAAATGTGTTTGCTTATTTATGTCTTTAAGCAATGGCTTTTTTTCTGGCCATTTTTCCATAAATCCCAGTTCTGTGGAGTGTACAACTTAAAGTGGTCCTATGGACAGATATTCCAATCTCCGCTGTAGAGCTTTGCAGCTCCTTCGGGGTTACCTTTGTTGCCTCGGGTCTATCTTTGTTGCCTCTCTAATTAACCTGTTGGGGATATGGGGCAGTATTTGCACGGCCAGATAAAAAACATACCCGATTTAATCTGGTTACTACTCCTGCCCAGTAACTAGAATATGCAAATAATTGTTTGATTTGGATAGAAAACACCCTAAAGTTTCTAAAACTGTTTGAATGGTGTCTGTGAGTATAACAGAACTCATTTGGCAGGCCAAAACCTGAGAAGATTCCAAACAGGAAGCGCTCTCTCTGACTTTTTCTTGGCCTTCTTGATCATCTCTAACCAAAACAGGGGATCTCTGGCATAACGTGACATTTTCTAATGCTCCCATAGGCTCTCAGAAGGCGCCAGAATGATGAATGGTGGCTTTGCAGGCCCTGGCTGAAAAACAATAGCGCATTTTGTAAGTGGTCGATCTGAGGACAAGGAGACTGGAGGCGCGTGCACGAGCTGACACCATGTTTACTTTCTCTCTCTTTAAACAAAAACAACGACTCCCGGTCGGAATATTATCGCTTTTTTATGAGAAAAATAGCATAAAAATTGATTTTAAACAGCGTTTGACATGCTTCGAAGTACGGTAATGGAATATTTTGAATTTTTTTGTCACGAAACGCGTCGGGCGCGTCACCCTTCTTTACCCTTCGGATAGTGTCTTGAACACACGAACAAAACGCCGCTATTTGGATATAACTATGGATTATTTGGAACCAATCCAACATTTGTTATTGAAGTAGAAGTCCTGGGAGTGCATTCTGACGAAGAACAGCAAAGGTAATCAAACTTTTCTAATAGTAAATCGGAGTTTGGTGAGTACCACACTTGGTGGGTGTCAAAATAGCTAGCCTGTGATGGCCGGGCTATCTACTCAGAATATTACAAAATGTGCTTTCACCGAAAAGCTATTTTAAAATCGGACATAGCGAGTGCATAAAGGAGTTCTGTATCTATAATTCTTAAAATAATTGTTATGTTTTTTTGTGAAAGTTTATCGTGAGTAATTTAGTAAATTCCCCGGAAGTGTTCGGTGGGAATGCTAGTCACATGCTAGTCACATGCTAATGTAAAAAGCTGGTTTTTGATATAAATATGAACTTGATTGAACAAAACATGCATGTATTGTATAACATAATGTCCTAGGATTGTCATCTGATGACGATCATCAAAGGTTAGTGCTGCATTTAGTTGTGGTTTGGGTTTATGTGACATTATATGCTAGCTTGAAAAATGGGTGTCTGATTATTTCTGGCTGGGTACTCTGCTGACATAATATAATGTTTTGCTTTCGTTGTAAAGCCTTTTTGAAATCGGACAGTGTGGTTAGATTAACGAGAGTCTTGTCTTTAAAATGGTGTAAAATAGTCATATGTTTGAGAAATTGAGAAATTGAAGTAATAGCATTTCTAAGGTATTTGAATATCGCGCCACGGGATTACACTGGCTGTTGAGTAGGCCCAGAGAGGTTAATGCTCTCCTTACCTGGTCCATGAGTTTTGGTGGGTGGCCCTCTCTTGGCAGGTTTGTTGTGGTGCCATATTCTTTCCATTTTTAAATAATGGATTTAATGGTGCTCCATGGGATGTTCGAAGTTTCAGATATTTTTTTATAACCCAACCCTGATCTGTACTTCTCCAGAACTTTGTCTCTGACCTTTTTGGAGAGCTCCTTGGTCTTCATGGTGCCGCTTGCTTGGTGGTGCCCCTTGCTTAGTGGTGTTGAAGACTCTGTGGCCTTTTGTAACAGGTGTGTATATATACTGAGATCATTTGACAGATCATGTGACACTTAGATTGCACTGAAGGTAATTGGTTGCACCATATCTTATTTAGGGGCTTCATAGCAAAACGGGTGAATACATATGCACGCAGAACTTTTCATTTTTTTTAAACATTTTTTTAAACACTTTTTTTCTCCATTTCACTTCACCAATTTGGACTATTTTGTGTATGTCCATTCGATGAAATAAAAATAAAAATCTATTTAAATAACAGGTTGTAATGCAACAAAATGGGAAAGACACCAAGGGGGATAAATACTTTTGCAAGGCACTGTAATTTTATTAAAAACTTTTATTACAAAAAGTGTTTTATTTGTGTGATGTTTTTAACTTTCATATAGCCTACTTGGGATTTCTCCAGCAAATTTGTTATCTGTTCAACAACACATATTCAGGTCATACTCACGCAGGCATTTCCATGAAAATGTGGTGAAAAGGCAGATTACTCCATCATGAACTAGACGGACAACCATGTACTGCAATGAAGTTGCAGCAAAGGGAGCAAGGGTGTATGTGGACACAGGCAAACACCAAGACAGAGTGGAAACAATAAATCACATAAAGAAAAAACTAAATTTCACTTGCTTCGTAAACAACAGGTGTAGACTACCAATAAAACGCTTACTTATGGGTCCTTCCCAACAATACAGAGAGAAAATTATGAGAATTAATAGTAAAATAATAACACAAGGAATAAATACACAATGAGAAATGATAACTTGGCTATATACATGGGGTACCAGTACCAAGTTGATCTGCAGGGGAACAGGGCAATTGAGGTAGATACTTTTAGTAATGTAGTGTATGTGGACACCTGCTCGTCGAACATCTCATTCCAAAATCATTAATGCCAGTGGCAGGTCATTGGTAAAAATAGAAAATAGAGGGCCTAGAGAGCTGCCATGTGGTATACCACACTTTACGTGTTTGACATTAGAGAAACTTTCATTAAAGAAAACTCTTTGAGTTCAATTAGATAGATAGCTCTGAATCCACGATATGGCAGATGTTGAAAAGCCATAACACATAGGTTTTTTCAACAACAAGTTATTTTTTAATTTTTTATTTCACCTTCATTGAACCAGGTAGGCAAGTTGAGAACAAGTTCTCATTTACAATTGCGACCTGGCCAAGATAAAGCAAAGCAGTTCGACACATACAACAACACAGAGTTACACATGGAGTAAAACAAACATACAGTCAATAATACAGTAGAAAAATGAGTCTATATACAATGTGAGCAAATGAGGTGAGATAAGGGAGGTAAAGAAAAAAAAGGCCATTGTGGCAAAGTGAATACAATATAGCAAGTAAAACACTGGAATGGTAGATTTGTAATGGAAGAAAGTAGAAATAGAAATAATGGGGTGCAAAGGAGCAAAATAAAGAAATAAATACAGTAGGAAAGAGGTAGTTGTTTGGGCTAAATTATAGATGGGCTATGTACAGGTGCAGTGATCTGTGAGCTGCTCTGACAGCTGGTCCTTAAGCATCTCCAATCCAAAATTAAATCTCGAATCGGCTTCCTATTTCGCAACAAAGCATCCTTCACTCATGCTGCCAATCATACCCTCGTAAAACTGACCATCCTACCAATCCTCGACTTCAGCGATGTCATCTATAAAATAGCCTCCAACACGCCACTCAACAAACTGGATGTAGTCTATTGCAGTGCCATCCGTTTTGTCACCAAAGCCCCATACACTACCCACCATTGCGACCTAAATACTCTCGTTGGCTGGCCCTCACTTCATACTCGTCGCCAAACCCACTGGCTACAGGTTATCTACAAGTCTGCCAGGTAAAGCCCCACCTTATCTCAGCTCGCTGGTCACCATAGCAGCACCCACTCGTAGCACGTGCTCCAGCAGGTATATCTCACTGGTCACCCCCAAAGCCAATTCCTCCTTTGGTCGCCTTTCCTTCCAGTTCTCTGCTGCCAATGAATGGAACGAACTGCAAAAATCTCTGAAGCTGGAGATTCCCATCTCACTCACTAGCTTTAAGCACCAGCTGTCAGAGCAGCTCATATATCACTGCACCTGTTCATAGCCCATCTGTATACAGCCCATCTATTTACCTCATTTATTTATTTATTCTGCTCCTTTTGCACCCAAGTATCTCTACTTGCACATCCATCTTTTGCACATCTACCATTCCAGTGTTTAATTGCCATAATGTAATTACTTTGCCACCATGGCCTATTTATTGCCTTAATTCCCTTATTTTACCTAATTTGCACTCACTGTATATATACTTTTTTTTCTTTTTTCTACTGTATTATTGACTGCATGTTTTGTTCATTCCATGTGTAACTCTGTGTTGTATGTGTCTAACTGCTATGCTTTATCTTGGCCAAGTCGCAGTTGCAAATGAGAACTTGTTCTCAACTAGCCTACCTGGTTAAATAAAGGTGAAATATATATATATATATATATTTTAAATGTAAACCTGCTTCAGAGCGCACAGGACCTCAAACTGGGGCGAAGGTTCACCTTCCAACAGGACAACGAGCTTAAGCACACAGCCAAGAAATTACAGGAGTGGCTTCGGGAAATGTCTCTGAATGTCCTTGAGTGGTCTACCCAGAGCCCGGACTTAACCTGATCGAACATCTCTGGAGAGACCTGAAAATAGCTGTGCAGCGACACTCCCCATCCATCCTGACAGAACTTGAGAGGATCTGCAGAGAAGAATGGGAGAAACTCCCCAAATATAGTTGTGCCAAGCTTGTAGCGTCATACCCCAAAAGACTCAAGGCTGTAATCGCTGCCAAACGTGCTTCAACAAATTACTGAGTAAAGGTTCTGAATACTTATGTAAATGTGATATTTCAGTTTATTTTGTATTTTTATTTGCAACAATTTATAAACCTGTTTTTGCTTTGTCATCATGGGGTATTGTGTGTAGCTTGATGAGGGGAAAAAATATTTAATCTATTTTAGAATAAGGCTGTAATGTAGCAATGTGGGGAAAGTCAAGAGGTCTGAATACTTTCCGATTGTACTGTAGCCTAATCATATTATTATTTGTAGTAAAAAGTAATGGGTTAGAAGATGCCTATATAATCAACAAATAAAGTAAAATGCTGACTCCAATTATGGGCAGCTATTTAAACTCATAACATTGATTTATCCTGCAATACATGTCATTCAATTGGTAATATTCAAGGGAAAAGTAACTGAAGGGAATCAGATTACATACATGAAGGGACATCACGTGCGCAAGCCGTATGGTTAGTGAGAAAGTCCATATTGCAAATGTACGCTCCCTTACTAGACGTCCGACTACGTCCGATAAATCCGCGGACGGCGTTGGGCCGCTCACAGGGGCCGGATCTTCCAGGAAGTCATCGAACGGAGTCTCTCGGACCTTCCGTTTCCGTTTAATAAAATTTTCAAATGTTGGTCATTTCTTTGCAGTCCCGGATTATTCCACGAGAGGGCGAATGGAATATTGCAAATGTAACATATATCACCAATCACGACACGGCTTTTTCTCCTAAATGGAAAATAATTCGATGACGAAACTCGGTCTGCGTGGGTTTGGCATAATGGGCCGTTGGCCCCGAACAGGATGGAGTCGAGGCCTCAACGCTTTTCGAGTTAAGGCTATTTTTCTGGGATTGAAAGTCAAACAGGAAAATAGAGTGCTGATTTGACCGCTACACATCAAACAACATGAGCCTACAGTGTCAGGAGAAAAGGAACCATGCATTTACCAATGTTCATTTCAGAGAAATTGTACAATGACACATTGGTGATATTCAACAACAGGAGGTTTTTTTTTCAAAAAAGTTACATATCCAGTTGCAGCGTGTTCAGATGAGTCCGTTAAGGCAGGTTTCGGAGCTCTGCGAGATTTCTGTGATTTTCTGTGATTTTCTGAAACAACACACACTTGTTCAACCCTCTGTAAATAAGTCAGTTCTTAACAGAAAGACTTAAAACTCAATATTCTATAAGAGCCTAACGTTCAGATTCTTGTGTCAACCAGAAATGCCTTAAAATGGTGTCATAGGGGCTGTTTTGAAGGGTTAAAAAGGTCAGATCTTTCCACAACTTCATATGTGTGACTAGGCAACCCTCATGAACTGTAAATCAGTCATTTATCCCATCAGATGTCAAAGAAAAGCTCTCTCACACACACACACATCAAGGACGGAGTGACACAGTGCGGTGATTAAGGAGATGTTTATCTTTCAAAGGGTGTAAGATAGTTGTATGTTTGAGAAATTAGAATTTTGACATTTATTTGGTTTCAAATTTGCCGCTCTTGAAATGCACCTGCTGTTGATAGGGTGCGCCACGGGTGGCACGCTAGCGTCCCAAATAGCCCCAAGAGGTTAAAGTCAAAAAGAGCCTGCAATGGCATTACCATTATCTCTAGGCTGAGACGAGTTCAACGAGATGCCCCGCTTGACAGTAGCTCATTCGGTCTGAGCGCAGCGACCGTGAGAAAACTAGGCCCAAAATGATGCCTGCACCAATATGTCAAGTGCTTTTGGGTGACAGTGAGAGAACCGTTAGGTTTAGAAGCACAATTCAACCTCAGGAGCGTTCCTGAGGTCCTCCCGATCTGTGCAAGCCTAACCTTGACCCTGTGGCATTAACCGTTCACAGTGAAAAGAAGGCGTTTAGATCAAAAAGTGTGCAATGACTTCTCTCCCCATAGGAATACATTGACTATTCTGCTAAATTCAACCTGAAGTCTATGTGGGTTATGAATGCCTTATGAACCTGTCTTCTATAACAATCCATCAGGCTACTGTGAGGTCTACCTGTGTCGATTCTAAGGTTCCTGGAGCAACCGGAAGTTGTTAAAATCACCCTAGAGCTATTGTCATATTAGCAACCTGCACATAGTGAAAATCACGCAACTCAACCATGTGTCATTCAGTCAATTCTTAAGGTAGAGGCTTCATATTCAGGATTCTGTTTATGTCTACCCCAAAGACAACGTGTGTGGAGCAAGAGCTTCCTGTGACAACCGGAAGTAGTTAAAAACAGCCTAGAGCTATTGTCATATAACATGCACATAGTGAAAATAACGCAACTCAACCATTAAGGTAGAGACTTCATATTCAGGATTCTGTTTATGTCTACCCCAAAGACAACGTGTGTGAAGCAAGAGCTTCCTGTGACAACCGGAAGTTGTTAAAAACAGCCAAGAGCTATTGTCATATGGTCAACCTGCATATAGTGAAAATCACGCAACTCAACCATGTGTCATTCAGTCAATTCTTAAGGTAGAGGCTTCATATTCAGGATTCTGTTTATGTCTACCCCAAAGACAACGTGTGTTGAGTAAGAGCTTCCTGTGACAACCGGAAGTGGTTAAAAACAGCCAAGAGCTATTGTCATAGAACCTGCACATAGTGAAAATCACGCAACTCAACCCTGTGTCATTCAGTCAATTCTTAAGGTAGAGACTTCATATTCAGGATTCTGTATATGCCTACCCCAAAGACAACGTGTGTCTATTCTTTTTGCAAAAAAAACAAAAACACACACACACAATTTGACCATAGGGAATTAGTGTGGGGCTTAGAGGCTTATACTGCCTTCAATAGTTAGTTTCGTTCAAACGATTCAAGAACCGTCAGACCTAGAGCTCCGAAATTTTAGAAACCTGTTCTAGAGCTCAAGTCGATAGTGCACAGTGATTTATGGGGCTCTAGAAGGTTCTCAGACCGAGAAACCGCCTCGTGCATTTGCAATATGTTCAATTCATTCTGAATATCACGGACATGGCGACATGTAGAAATGTCCCAGAGTCGCAAGACTAGGTGCATTGAAACCGGCTCGGCCCATAGAGACGGACCCCAATGTCTCTGTCCGATAGCTCATTCAGGGACCCCGTAGTAACACCCTGAAAAAGTGGATTTTCAGCACCAATTAAGGCCATTGCTCGGGCACCGAATGACCTATTGAGCCGAAACTTGGGATTCGGGGTTGCCTCACATAGGCCTACACATAATGTCAGAGCTGGACCCGCAGCTATAACGTAACTATGTGTTTTATGTTTTTTATGGTTAAAATTGAAAGCACTGTGAATTATGGGCCTTCTCTGACATATGTGATAGTTGGCTTCTATACGAGTTGGAAAAAGTGGATTTGGTGTCAGATGGTATCAGCTTGGTGTCAAAATGACATCTAATTGACTGATGGACGCTGACTGCTGGGTGACGAGCAATGGAGAGGAACCACAGTCACTGCCCGGCCATCCCGAGTTCATCGAGCCAGTCAATTATGCATTTCTGCAGTATTTTTGAGCATGCCTAAATTCGTGATGCTAAATGCCCATTGAATCATATTGCAAACGTAACGCGCAATATTGCAAATGTAACGTGCATTTGCAATATGATTCAACAGCAAAAAATATCACCAAAGTTGACATGATGAAATCAACACAACGAGCAATAGAGAGGAACCACAGTCACTGCACGGCGATCCCCAGTTCATCGGGACAGTCAACTATGCATTTCTGCAGTATTTTTGAGCATGCCTAAATTCGTGATGCTAAATGCCCATTGAATCATATTGCAAACGTAACGTGCAATATTGCAAATGTAACGCGCATTTGCAATATGATTCAACAGCAAAAAATATCACCAAAGTTGACATGATGAAATCAACACAACGAGCGATGGAGAGGAACCACAGTCACTGCACGGCCATCCCGAGATCATCGGGTCAGTCAATTATGCATTCTGAGCATGTCAAATTCGTTAAAAATGTTAAAAGCAACAGAGTCCCACTTCTCCCTCATCATACATGACAAGTAGACCATCTGCGTTGATTCATGGCTTAACATAGAGCTATATATCATTTGGGCAGTATAAATGCCATTTGGACCATTGTTCACTGACTTTTGGGTTTGGAAACCGACTTCCTATGATCGTACATGGCAAACGGACAAACATCCTGATTTGGCACATTCAATACTTTCATACATGTATAATTGACAAAAAAAGAATTGGACACTTCATTTGCACATTTCTAATGGCATTTGGCAAAAAAAAGAAAAAAAGATGTCACTTTTGACTTCCTATGAAATCATATTCCAAATGCACAAATCATATGCCTTATGCACAAGCAAATATGTCACTTTTGACTTCCTATGAAATCATATTCCAAATGCACAAAACATATGCCTTATGCACAAGCAAAAACAACCCAAAAAAATATGTCAATAAAATATGTCAAAAGTATGTCCATACAGCTCTTATACATGTGTAATTGACATAAAAATCGAAAAAAATTCGAAAAACGGTCAAAATGTCATTTTTTCCAAATTTGACTCTTGGGACTTGAATTGTGTTACATTTGCAATATGAAAATTCACTGCGGAGAGCTCTAGCTATCTATTGGAAATTTGCTGTGATTTGGCACATGCAATACTTTCACAATTGACAAAAAAAAGCATTGGACATGTCATTTTGCAAAAAAAATGGAAAAAAAATGTCACTTTTTTCCTATGAAATCATATTCAAAATGCACAAAACATATGCCTTGTGCGCAAGCAAAAGCAACCCAAAAAACGACGTCAATAAAAAACGTCATAAGCATGTTCATACAGCTCTTATACATGTGTAATTGACATAACAATGGAAAAAAATTCGAAAAACGGTCCAGAAACCACTTTTTTAAGAGGTGATAAGTTTTCCAAAAAAATTGCATTTTATCAAAATCTGACCCTTGGGTGTAGACTTGGGTAAGACTTGGGTATCATTTGCTGTTGAAAATCCACGGTGGAGCGCGCTCGCCATCTAAAGGAAATTTGGGGTGTTACAATTGGCAATTGCCATCGGAAAATTGCCATATAATTGGCCGCTTTCGGTGGTATTTACAATCGTGTGTATGATTCGTGCTGTGCCAATATGTTCCCATGTTATTTTGTCCAAATCAGGGGGGTCTTCCCTTACATTTGTAACGCCCTGGCCATAGAGAGGGGTTTTTTGTTTTTAATTTTGGTTAGGCCGGGGTGTTACATTGGGTGGGCGTTCTATGTTCCTTTCTCTATGTTTTTGTATTTCTTTGTTTTGGGCTGTGTGTGGCTCCCAATCAAGCACAGCTGAAGCTCGTTGTTACTGATTGGGAGTCACACATAAGGAGCATGTTTTTCCTTTGGGTTTTGTGGGTAATTGTTTCTGTTAGTGTTTGCACCTGACAGGACTGTTTTGGCTGTCAGTTTTCTTGTTTTTTTGTATAGTGTTCACGTTGTTCTATTAAAATTCTAATGATGAACACATCCTCTGCTGCACCTTGGTCTACTTCCACAGACAGCCATTACAGAATTACCCACCAACAACGGACCAAGCAGCGGAGGAAGGAGCAGCACAAGGAGAGGCACCAGGAGAAAAGCTATCTGGAGTCGTGGACTTGGGAGGAAATCCTGGACGGGAAAGGACCATGGGCTCAAGCTGGGGATTATCGCCGCCCGCAGTGGAAGATCGAGGCGGCGAGAGCTGAGAGGCGCTGGTATGAGGAAAGGGAACGCAACGGACACGGGAGGCAGCTCCAAAATATTTTTTGGGGGGGCACACGGGGAGATTGGCGGAGTCAGGCGGTAGACCTGAGCCAACTCCCGTGCTTACCGGAAGCAGCGTGGTACTGGTAAGACACCGTGTTATGCTGTGGAGCGCACGGTGTCCCCAGTGGGTGTTCAAAGCCCGGTGTGCTACATACCAGCCCCCCGCAAGTGCCATGCGAGTGCAGGCATCAAGCCAGGGCGGATGGTGCCAGCTCAGCGCGTCTGGTCTCCAATGCGCCTCCTCGGTCCAGGTTATCCTGCGCCGGCGTTGCGCACTGTGTCTCCAGAGCGCTGGGAGGGTCCAGTTCGCCCAATGCCTGCTCTCCGCCCGTGCCGGGCCAAAGTGGACATTCAGCCTGGAGTGTGGGGAAAGAGCGTCCGTACCAGAACTCCAGTGCTCCCCCACAGCCCGGTTTATCCTGTGCCTCCTCCTCGGACCAGGCCTCCAGTGGGTCTCCCCATCCTGGTCCGTCCTGTGCCACCTCCCAGGACCAGGTCTCCAGTGGGTCTCCCCATCCTGGTCCGTCCTGTGCCACCTCCCAGGACCAGGTCTCCAGTGGGTCTCCCCATCCTGGTCAGTCCTGTGCCTGCTCCACGGACCAGGTCTCCAGTGGGTCTCCCCATCCTGGTCCGTCCTGTGCCACCTCCCAGGACTAGGCCTCCAGTGGGTCTCCCCATCCTGGTCTGTCTTGTGCCACCTTCCAGGACCAGGCGTCCAGTGGGTCTTGCCAGTCCGGAGCCGCCAGAGCCGCCCGCCAGTCCGGAGCCGCCAGAGCCGCCCGCCAGTCAGGAGCTGCCAGAGCCGCCCGCCAGTCAGGAGAGCCGCCCGCCAGTCAGGAGCCGCCAGAGCCGCCCACCAGTCAGGAGCCGCCAGAGCCGCCCGCCAGTCCGGAGCCGCCAGAGCCGCCCGCCTGTCCGGAGCCGCCAGAGCCGCCCGCCTGTCCAGAGCAGTCAGAGCCGCCCGCCAGCCCGGTGAGTCCTGTGCCTATGCCTAGGGCCAGGCCTCTGTCATGTCTCCCCAGCCTGGTGAGTCCTGTGCCTGTGCCCAGGGCCAGGCCTCCATCATGTCTCCCCAGCCTGGTGAATCCTGGGTCAGTGCCGCCGGAGCCGCCAGGGACGCCCGCCATCCGGGCGCAGCCAGGGACGCCCGCCAGCCGGGCGCAACCAGGGCCGCCCGCCAGCCGGGTGCAGCCATTGCCACCCGGCAGCCGGGCGCAACCAGGGTCACCCGCCAGCCGGGCGCAACCATCACCGCCCGCCAGCCGGGCGCAACCAGGGTCGCCCGCCAGCCGGGCGCAGTCAGGGTCGCCCACCACACCTTCGGCGCGGCCAGGTGCGCCACCTAAGAGGGCGACGCCAAGGGTGGAGCAGAGGCCACGTCCCGCACTTGAGCCGCCGCCGTAAGAAGGCCCACCCGGACCCTCCCCTTCAGTGTCAGGTTTTGCGGCCGGAGTCGGCACCTTGGGGGGGGGGTACTGTAACGCCCTGGCCATAGAGAGGGGTATTTTGTTTTTTATTTTGGTTAGGCCAGGGTGTTACATTGGGTGGGCGTTCTATGTTCCTTTCTCTATGTTTTTGTATTTTTTTGTTTTGGGCCGTGTGTGGCTCCCAATCAGGCACAGCTGAAGCTCGTTGTTACTGATTGGGAGTCACACATAAGGAGCATGTTTTTCCTTTGGGTTTTGTGGGTAATTGTTTCTGTTAGTGTTTGCACCTGACAGGACTGTTTTGGCTGTCAGTTTTCTTGTTTTTTGTATAGTGTTCACGTTGTTCTATTAAAATTCTAATGATGAACACATCCTCTGCTGCACCTTGGTCTACTTCCACAGACAGCCATTACAACATTAGAGTTTGGTAAGCCAAAAGTTACTTCACTGATTGCAATTTTGGACAGGTAAATGGTAACTGTAATGGACTACATTTAAAAAAGTATACCTTGCAAACTCTGCTCTCCACCATCACTAGGAATTTCATCCAAGGCTCACATTTCTGTCTGTATCACGTCAGGGATTGCTAATTAAAATCAATGATTTATTGCGGCTTTATCGGACCGCACCATTTCACCAAGTGCCTGAGGGAAAGTTGCTTCTTTTTAATTACATTTTGTATGCTAATACAGAAAATAAACCAAACATTTACCAGGAGGGACACCTATTCATTTCACACCGGGCTGCGCTCTGTTTACGAAGAAGGGTTTTTGTGTCTAAGTGCTTTAAACATGGCTGACGTGCGTCTTTTAGCGCTTAATTAGCAATAGTCTCTCTGAGGCTGTGAGCTACAATAGAAATTAATTCAGCTAACTAAGGAGTGACAGGAAGCTTCTTTTGGCACAGCCAATGGGAGCAGGCCAGCAGGGAGGGTGAAAGAGTCAAGTCAAATGTTATTTGTCTCATGCTTCGTAAACAACAGGTGTAGACTAACAGTGAAATGCTTACTTACTCCCCAACAATGCAGAGAGAAATAATTAGAATGAACAACAACAACTTGGCTATATACAGGGGGTGCGGTGGTAGAAGGTAATTCAGGTTGATTTAACCTGTTAGGGTATAGGTGGCAGTATTGAGACTTTTTTGAAAAAAGATGTGCCCATTTTTAAATGCCTCCTACACCTACCCAGTAACTACAATATGCATATACTTATTATATATGGATAGAAAACACCCTAAAGTTTCAAAAACTGTTTGAATGGTGTCTGTGAGTATAACAGAACTCATTTGGCAGGCAAAACCCTGAGACAGATTCTGACAGGAAGTGGATACCTGATGTGTTGAATTGACTTTGAGCCTATGCCATTGAAAAACAAAGGGGGTTAGGAATATTCTGGCACTTCCTATTGCTTCCACAAGATGTCCCCAGCCTTTACAAAGTGTTTTGAGTGTTCTACAGTGAGATCTGACCGAATAAGAGCCATGGAACGTGATGGTCCATCATTCACCCTGGCGCGCGATTTGATGGTGGGTACTCTCATTCCGAAACGTTTTAAAAGAAAACCCAATGGTCCGCCTTGAATTTTATTCATGTTCTGGTTAAAAAAGGCCCTAATGATTTATGCGATACAACGTTTGACATGTTTGAACGAACGGAAATATATTTTTTCCGTTCTTGAAGTGAAGTGAAGTCCGGCTGGCTTAGATCATGCGCTACAACACGGAGGTTTTTCGACATAAATGATGAGCTTTTTTGAACAAAAATACATTCGTTATGGACCTGGGACTCTTTGGAAGTGACATCTGATGAAGAGAATCAAAGGTAATGGATTATTTATATAGTATTTTCGATTTTAGATTCCTCCAACATGGCGGTTAGTCTGTATCGCGATGCGTATTTTTCTGGCGCAGTGCTCAGATTATTGCAAAGTGTGATTTCCCAGTAAGGTTAATTTAAAATCTGACAAGTCCATTGCGTTCAAGAGATGTAAATCTATAATTCTTTGAATGACAATATAATATTTTAGCAATGTTTTCTAATATTAATTAATTATTTTGTCGTCATGACTTGACTGCCGGTATTGGAGGGAAACGATTTCCTGAACATCAACGCCATAGTAAAACACTGTTTTTAGATATAAATATGAACTTGATAGAACTAAAAATGCATGCATTGTCTAACAAAATGTCCTAGGAGTGTCATCTGATGGAGATTGTAAAAGGTTAGTGCATAATTTTAGCTGATTGTATGGTTTTGGTGAGGCATGTCTTTGAATCGACAATGCATTGCACACAGCTATTGTCAATGTACTCTCCTAACATAACCTAACTTTATGCTTTCCCCGTAAAACCTTTTTGAAATCGGTAAACGTGGTTAGATTAAGAAGATGTTTATCTTTCAAAGGCTGTAAGTTAGTTGTATGTTTGAGAAATTTGAATTTGTACATTTATTTGGTTTCAAATTTGCCGCTCTTGAAATGCACCTGCTGTTGATAGGGTGCGCCACAGGTGGCACGCTAACGTCCCAGGTAGCCTCAAGAAGTTAAGCAATGATAAATTAATTCATGTGTTATGACATTTTTATCATGGCTGTGACGTTGTCATTGTGACTTGGTTGTAGACAACATCAGCAACGATATAAATGTCACAACACATGGACTCGAGTGTTTTATTGCTTTTGTACAACAGGTTACCAGCATTAAAAAGCAAAACATGACACTTCATTCACTAACACTGGTTGATCAAGTACAATTTTAGGCGTTCTGTGGTCGTTAGTTCTATTAGTATTAGCTGCCATGTAAAGCAAAAAAGAGAGCAAGAGCGATTAATAATGACAGTATGACTAATGACAGTATGACAATTATTCTGTTCAGGTTGATTCTATTAACTTCTTGAGGCTACCTGGGACGTTAGCGTGCCACCTGTGGCGCACCCTATCAACAGCAGGTGCATTTCAAGAGCGGCAAATTTGAAACCAAATAAATGTACAAATTCAAATTTCTCAAACATACAACTAACTTACAGCCTTTGAAAGATAAACATCTTCTTAATCTAACCACGTTTACCGATTTCAAAAAGGTTTTACGGGGAAAGCATAAAGTTAGGTTATGTTAGGAGAGTACATTGACAATAGCTGTGTGCAATGCATTGTCGATTCAAAGACATGCCTCACCAAAACCATACAATCAGCTAAAATTATGCACTAACCTTTTACAATCTCCATCAGATGACACTCCTAGGACATTTTGTTAGACAATGCATGCATTTTTAGTTCTATCAAGTTCATATTTATATCTAAAAACAGTGTTTTACTATGGCGTTGATGTTCAGGAAATCGTTTCCCTCCAATACCGGCAGTCAAGTCATGACGACAAAATAATTAATTAATATTAGAAAACATTGCTAAAATATTATATTGTCATTCAAAGAATTATAGATTTACATCTCTTGAACGCAATGGACTTGTCAGATTTTAAATTAACCTTACTGGGAAATCACACTTTGCAATAATCTGAGCACTGCGCCAGAAAAATACGCATCGCGATACAGACTAACCGCCATGTTGGAGGAATCTAAAATCGAAAATACTATATAAATAATCCATTACCTTTGATTCTCTTCATCAGATGTCACTTCCAAAGAGTCCCAGGTCCATAACGAATGTATTTTTGTTCAAAAAAGCTCATCATTTATGTCGAAAAACCTCCGTGTTGTAGCGCATGATCTAAGCCAGCCGGACTTCACTTCACTTCAAGAACGGAAAAAATATATTTCCGTTCGTTCAAACATGTCAAACGTTGTATCGCATAAATCATTAGGGCCTTTTTTAACCAGAACATTAATAAAATTCAAGGCGGACCATTGGGTTTTCTTTTAAAACGTTTCGGAATGAGAGTACCCACCATCAAATCGCGCGCCAGGGTGAATGATGGACCATCACGTTCCATGGCTCTTATTCGGTCAGATCTCACTGTAGAACACTCAAAACACTTTGTAAAGGCTGGGGACATCTTGTGGAAGCAATAGGAAGTGCCAGAATATAATTCACCCCCTTTGTTTTTCAATGGCATAGGCTCAAAGTCAATTCAACACATCAGGTATCCACTTCCTGTCAGAATCTGTCTCAGGGTTTTGCCTGCCAAATGAGTTCTGTTATACTCACAGACACCATTCAAACAGTTTTTGAAACTTTAGGGTGTTTTCTATCCATATATAATAAGTATATGCATATTGTAGTTACTGGGTAGGTGTAGGAGGCAGTTTAAAATGGGCACATCTTTTTTCAAAAAATTCTCAATACTGCCCCCTATACCCTAACAGGTTAATAGACTATAGAAGCCTAGTTATTTGAACTAAATGTTACACCTTTCAGAGACAGGGCAGCATTGATGAAAGTGTGTTGAGTCCCATTGGCTCCATGGTATATCACACGTTGGTCCACGATGGTAGCATAGAAACGGCGGACAATATTACCCATCTGCTATTTTGAAACAGTTGCTAGACCGACGTTTATCCCCTTTTCTGACAGAAATTCCAGAAAGCACTTCACTGCCCAGTTGGTGTGTCTTGATGTAGTTTCTTCATTTCTCACCAATTTTCTATGTCGTCTATAGCAGCGCTACTGATTTCTGCATGTCTAACGTTAACGCTTGCCTTCACCCCCACCACCACTCTAGTGTCTTACCTCCCAAAGAGGTAAGGTTCTTTTCTTAACACCCTGGACAGTCAGCCATTGGGCATGGGCTTCATCACACACCTGACACAGAGCGTCACCCTCCAGATTGGAGTCTTCCACACCAAAACTATTCAACTCATGGAACTCTCATGCCCCAAACAGCCACTCATCCTCGGACACCCCTGGCTTTGTCGTCATGACCCTGCCATCTCGTGGCAACAAGGCGAACTACTGTCCAGGTCTTCTACCTGCTTCTCCAGTTGTCTCAGCCTACCCTGTAGAGCCACCACCATTGAGAACTCTGCCTCGGCAGTGCCACCCACCATACTATCTGAATACGCCCAGTACAGCAATGTCTTCAGCAAAACCAAGGCCTCCACTCTGCCACCACATTGCCCAGGAGACTGTGCTATTGACTTACTCCCTGGAGTGTCCTCCACCGACGGGCCATGTTTACCCCCATCTATCCCAGAAAATGAGGCAATAGAGAACTACATTGATGAATCACTCAAAAGGTTTCATTCATCCTTCCTCTTCCCCGAGTGCGTCTAGCTTCTTAAGCTTCTTCCTCCAGCTTCTTCTTCGGGAAAAAGGACGGTGGTCTCCATCCCTGACTGACGTCACGGTAAAGAACCGTTTCCCTCTTCCTCTGATCCCAGCAACCCTAGAATAAGTGGACCGCGCCAGCATCTATACTAAACTTGACCTGCAAAGTGCATATAACCTAGTCCGTATACGTGAAAGCGACAATGGGAAGATGGCCTTTATCACTGCACGAGGGCACTACGAATACCAGGTCATGCCCTACGGCCTTACGAACGCCCCCACCGTCTTCCAATCCTTTATGAACAAGGTTTTCCAGGATATGATCTAATCGTCTACATTGATGACATCCTGATTTACTCCTACTCCCGGAAGGAAACCATACAGCATGTGCAAAAGGTTCTTTAATGGCTCCTTGACCATAACCCTTATGTGAAGACTGGAAAGAGTGCCTTCCATGTAACTTTGGTAAACTTCCTCTACTTCGTACGGACACCAGGAGGGGTTTGCATGGATGAGAGCAAAGTCACCGCCATCAGTAACTGGCCCACACCCATCACCGTTAAAACCTCTTTGGGCTAGGGGGCAGTATTTTCACGCCCGGATGAAAAGCGTGCCCAAAGTAAACTGCCTGCTACTCAGGCATATTATTAGTAGATTTGGATAGAAAACACTCTGACGTTTCTAAAACTGTTTGAATAATGTCTGTGAGTATAACAGAACTGATTTGGCAGGCGAAACCCCGAGCACAATCCATCCAGAGAACTTTTTGGAGCTCAATATGTTTTCCATTTGTTTTCTATGGCAATCCTTTTTAATAGAAAAATGCTTGCAGTTCCTATGGCGTCCACTAGATGTGAACAGTCTTTAGAAATTGGTTGATGTTTTTCCTTTGAGAAATGAAGAAGTAGCCCTGTTATTTTCATGTGTCACTCCGGGTGCACTCTAATGTTTTGGTGTGCACGCAACCTGGAATGTGCTTCACTTTGTTTTCATCTGGAATTGAGCACGCACAGTACTTCCCATCTTAATTTTTAGCGATTATTTACATTTTAGGATACATACATTTGGATTAGGAACGTTATTTGAAATGTTTGGACAAAGTTTACAGGTAACTTATTAGATACTTTGTAGGCATGTTGGGCGAGTTGGAACCGGTGTTTTTCTGAATCAAAAGCGCCAAATAAATTGACATTTTGGGGATATAAAGAAGCAAATTATTGAACAAAAGGACCTTTTGTGATTTTTATGGGACATTTTGGAGTGCCAACAGAAGAAGATCTTCAAAGGTAAGGCATGAATTATATCGTTATTTCTGACTTTTGTGTAGCACCTGCCTGGTTGAAATCTGATTTTCATGTGTTGGTATGCTGGGCACTGTCCTCAGATAATCGCATGGTCTGCTTTCGCTGTAAAGCCTTTTTGAAATCTGACACTGTGGCTGGATTAACAAGAAGTTAATCTTTAAACCAATGTATAACACTTGTATGCTTTTTGAATTCTTATTATGAGTATTTCTGTTTTTGAATTTGGCGCGCTGCAATTTCACTGGGTGTTGTCAAATCGATCCCGCTATTTGCCGCCTTCTGAGAGCCCATGGGAGCCGTAGGAAGTGTCACGTGACAGCAGAGATCCCCTCTTTTGGATAGAGATGATCAAGAAGGCCAAGAAATGGTCAGACAGGGTACTTCCTGTACAGAGTCTTCTCAGGTTTTGGCCTGCCAAATGAGTTCTGTTATACTCACAGACACCATTCAAACAGTTTTAGAAACTTTGGAGTGCTTTCTATCCAAAGCTAATAATTATTTGCATATTCTAGTTTCTGGGCAGGAGTAATAATCAGATTAAATCGGGTATGTTTTTTATCCGGCCGTGAAAATACTGCCCCCTATCCATAACAGGTTAAGGAACTCCAACATTTCATTGGGTTCTCCAACTTCTATTGCCTGTTCATTCGCAACTTCAGTTCTACGGCCGCTCCCCTCACTGCCCTTACCAGCCAAAAGACCCGGACCCTTCAATGGACTGATACCGCCCTGATTGCGTTCAACAGCTTGAAACACCTCTTCAGCTCCTGTCCTTCGCCAACCTGATGCGACCCTTCCTTTCACCTTGGAGGTGGATGCCTCCGAAGTAGCAGTAGGAGCCATACTCTCTCGGCGGGTGGGAACACCTCCCAAATCATATCCCTGTGCCTTCTTCTCCAGGAAGTTATCCCCTGCTGAGAGGAATTACGATGTGGGGAACAGAACTCCAACTGATGCAATGGTCTCACACGTCCTTGGGGTCAGGACATCTGGGCATTACACAAACCACCGCACTTCTAGCCTGGAAGTTCTGGTGCTCCTCACTGGCATCCGATGGAAGGGATTACGTACTCTCCTGTCCAGTCTACGCCCAAACCAAAAGCCCTTGTCATCTCGCTTCCGGGAAGCTTCAACCTTTGCCAATCCCTCACAGACCCTGGTCCCACATAGCTGTTGACTTCATCACAGACCTTCCTGAATCCTCTGGTAACACCACCATCCTTGTCATAGTAGACCATTTTCAAAAATGTTTCTTCTGGTTCCTTTTCCTCATTTACCTAACACCATGGAATCTGTGGCGTGTATGATCCAGCAGGTGTTCTGTCTGTATGGGATTCCGGAGGACATCGTCTCTGACCGTGGGCCCTAGTTTGTCTCCCTGGTGTGGCGTGCCTTCTGTGACCGACTGGGGTCGCCCTCAGCCTCTCCTCTGGGTACCACCCTCAGGACCAACGGGCAGACGGAACGCCTGAACCAAGAAATGGGGAAGTACCTCCGCCGACATTGTTCTGCCTCTCCACACGACTGGAGTCGGTATTTGGCCTGGGCCAAAAATGCTCAGAACTCACTCATGCACTCATCCCTTCGCCTTACTCCGTTTCAGTGTGTCCTCGGTTACCAATCCCCCCATGATTCCCTGGGAGGCGGAGCCTGGTGCTGTCCCAGCTGTCGATGACTGGTTTTGGTGTAGTTAGCAGGTATGGGAGACCTGCATCTGCAGGAAGCCTCTAATACCCAGAAACGCTTTGCCGACAGACGCTGCCAACCTATGCCACTCTTTCACCCCGGACAGCGTCTGTGGCTCTCTATCAGAGACATCCGGCGCCGCCTCCCCTGCAAAAAGTTCTGTCCTCGCTTCATTGGTCCCTTCAAGATAACCCATCGCATCAACCCTGTCACGTACCACCTCCAGTTACCCCATCAGTATAACATCTCCTCGTCCTTCTATGTGTCTCTGTTTAAACCGGTCAATCACAGTCCTCTTCATCCTCCAATCTCTACCCACAGTGTGCTACCACCGTTGGATGTCAGAGGGGAACCTGCCTATGCCATATGGGCCATCCTTGATTCCAAATGCCTGACAAGTCGCATCCTCTATCTGGTGGACTGGGAAGGTTATGGGCCTGAAGACCGGTCCTGGTTCCCTGACCAAGACATCCTCGACACAGAGACGATTCAGGCATTTCACCATAATTGTCCGGGGGGGGGGACTGTAAGGTTCTTCTTTTCTTAGTCAACCTTGTGTTCTTTTTCTTTGTGTTCTTGAACTTAGCCCTGTTTCTTTGTTGTGGAACGTAGCCCTGTCTTTCATTTTTGTTCATTGATTTCACCTGTGTTTGTTTCTCACCTGGTCTCATCAGCTCCCTATTTAATTCAGTTCGTTCTGTTTGTATGGTTGAGGTATTGTTTGTTTTTGACTGCCTACCTGTGTTTGACCATTACCTGCCTGTGACCACGATTCCTGCCTTCTGCGACGGTTAAATAAACATCTGCCGTGTGAATCTACACCTTTTTCTCCCTGAGTATTCATTACAGTATCTCTCACGCTAGCCTGCCTAGTCAGTTGAATAACAGACCCAAGCCAACTGAAGTGAGTTGTGCCAAATCATTTTTTTAAAACATTGTCACGGTGAGCAAGCTATAAAGCATAGGATTTGAAACACCAAGTTAAGCGGAGTGTAATGATTGTTTTTTTATGATGTTTTGATAGTTTAATTAATTTATAAATATGTGTTATCTCTAGTCAAGCTAGCCTGATGTAGTAATGGAGACAGGACCAACAAACGTTCACACAGTGTAAACAAAGCGAGACAAAACTTGCTGTTTTTAGGGATATGTTGAGAATTACATGATGCATGTAATTGCTTAAAATTGCTTAGGAAGTGGCTTACGCCTTCTTTTGTGCCTACGCAATGTTTATAAATGAGGCCCCAGGTCATCTGATGCAGCACTCTATCACTCCCCTCTTTGGTCAAATATCCCTTACACAGTCTGGAGGTGTGTTGGGTCATTGTCCTGTTGATAAACAAATGATAGTCCCACTAAGCGCCAACCAGATGGGATGGCGTATCACTGCAGAATGCTGTGGTAGCCATGCTGGTTAAGTGTGCCTTGAATTCTAAATAAATCACTGACAATTGTCACCAGCAAAGCACCCCCACACCATCACACCTCCTCCTCCAGGCTTCACGGTGGGAACCACACATGTGGAGATCATCCGTTCACCTACTCTGCGTCTCACAAAAGACACGGCGGTTGGAGCCAAAAATCTCAAATTTGGACTCATCAGACCAAAGGGCTGATTTCCACTGGTCTAATGTCCATTGCTCGTGTTTCTTGGCCCAAGCAAGTCTCTTCTTATTATTGGTGTCCTTTAGTAGTGGTTTCTTTACAGCAATTCAACCATGAAGGCCTGATTCACACAGTCTCCTCTGAACAGTTGATGTTGAGATGTGTCTGTTTGTTGAACTCTGAAGCATTTATTTGGGCTGCAATTTCTGAGGCTGGTAATTGTAATGAACTTATCCTCTGCAGAAGAGGTAACTCTGGGTCTTCCTTTCCTGTGGCGGTCCTCATGAGAGCCAGTTTCACCATAGCGCTTTATGGTTTTTGTGACTGCACTTCAAGAAAAGTTATTGCCATTTTCCAGATTGACTGCCCTTCATATCTTAAAGTAATGTCTCTATGCTTATTTGAGCTGTTCTTGCCATAATATGGACTAGGACTTTTACCAAATTGGGCTATCTCTGTATACCCCCCGTTCCTTGCCTTGTCACAACACAACCGATTGGCTCAAACGCATTAAGAAGGAAAGACATTCCATAAATTTACTTTTAACAAGACACGCCTGTTAATTGAAATGCATTCCAGGTGACTACCTCATGTAGCTGGTTGAGAGAATGTCAAGAGTGTGCAAAGCTGTCATCAAGGCAAGGGTGGCTACTTTGAAGAATATCAAATATATTTTGATTTGTGTAACACTTTTTTGGTTACTACATGATTCCATGTGTTATTTCAAAGCTTTGATGTCTTCACTATTATTCTTTAATTTAGATAAAATAAAAACTTCAAAATAAAATCCAAACTTTTGACAGGTATTGTGTGTGTGTGTGTGTGTGTGTGTGTGTATGTGTATATATATAATATATATATATATATATAAAAAAAATTGTTGCAAAAATATATTTGGGGGATTAGAAGTGACGCAGACAATTACATTGATGGAAGCTACAATATATCTGCAATATTAAAGCTTGTGGCGAAGTCCTGCACGGAGCTTTCACCGTGCGCTGTCACATTAAGAGCGCATCAGCAGTAAGGAAGGAGGAAATAAAGACAGCTCTTCCGGAACTCTGGGAGGTAGCTTTTGGTTGGCGCGGCAGTTTGATTGTGTGTGCAATGCTGCAGTAATCTTGGTTATTTTCAGTGTGTTTAGTTTGTAAAGTGTTTAACCCAATCATCGGTGTGACCACTCTAGGTCGTGGTTGTTATCATTTGGGACCTCACTGGTTATGGATTGCATGGATTAGTAGCAACATTGTTGCGGAGCTTTGACATACAAACAAACAAACCATCAGACAGACAGACAGTGCAACTGCAAACCTGAAGTCAACAGCTAAGATCTCTCTTGCTCGCTCGCTCTCTTTCTCTTCCCTCTATTGTTCCAAGTGCTTTACACTGCAGCAGACTTTCTATTTTTCCAATGCGTTTCCCGTTGATGTTCATTATCTCTGGACTATTATTGCCCTGACAGAAGTATTTGGGTTGACATTTTAGTTAAAAGGGAGGTTGCTTGCAAGTTTGTGTATTGTTATTTGAACTGTATTGAGGTGGGGTGTACTAATGACATGCAGCCAGAAGATTTTGGACATTTTAAGGCCTTTTGTTTTTGTCTATGAACACCCCCACATTCATACCCTCTGCACTCCTCCAATGGGAGGTAATACAGATTATTGCAAATCCTATAATGTTGATGAATGGGTTCTTGTAAATTGTTTCTATGTAGTTGCCGTTCAATTTTTCTGCCATTATTATTGTATGAGGTATTATTGGTTGGGTTACCCCTGTGCTGTGACGTGGGTTTTATATGGTGTGCCTTGTCTTTTCTCTCCACTGGCTATCTGGCAAACAGTCTACACTCTAGGCAGTCTCTTCTGCTGATATGTGTGGGTCTGGTAGTGGTACACTCTCTGTCCAACTCTTTTCCTTTTGGCAGGGTTAATACCTGCCTGGCGCCCGAACAAAACCTTTATCTTTACCCCTCTCTAACAATATCACTACAAGCTGATCTACCCTCTATCTGGATATGTGTGCAACAAAAGTTCAACATTCACCTTCTGCTACTATTTGTCAAGCCGTCTACATATACAATTTGATGCATACATTAGATTTATCCAACGTATGCATCACACAGAACCCACTGCAACAGCCTCTGCAACGCAATGATACATTATTTAATTTTCTTTAGAACTTTTCCTCCTATTTCTCCCCAATTTCATATCCAATTGGTAGTTACAGTCTTGTCCCGTCCCTGCAACTCCCGTATGCACTCGGGAGAGGCGAAGGTCGAGAGGCATGCGTCCCCCTAAACACGACCATGCCAAGCCGCACTGCTTCCTGACACACTGCTCACTTAAACCGGAGGCCAGCCGCACCAATGTGTCTGATGAAACACCGTACAACTAGCGCCTGTGATAGTGTGCATGCACCCGGCCTGCCACAGGAGTCACTAGAGCGCGATGGGACAAGGACATCCCGGCTGGCAAAACCCTCCCCTAACCCGGACGATACTGGGCCAATTGTGCGTCGCCTCATGGGTCTCCCGGTGGCGGCCAGCTATGACACAGCCCGGGATCGAACCCGGATTTGTAGTGACACCTCAAGCACTGCAGTGCCTTAGACCACTGAGCCATTCGGGATGCCGTTGCTACACTATCCTGCAAGGAAAACGCAGCGTTCCATTGGAAATTGAATGTAGTTCTGGTGTACTAAAACGCAATGATGCTGTAGGTTTGATCGAGGCGTTGCACCACTTAAGTAAAAGCACTCTTTAGCAAATCCCACTGCCAACTGAATAGAATTATACAAATTGAAACGGGCTTGTTGCACTCAAATGATCTGGAAGGGAGTCGACTGTAAGCATGCAGGTATTATCAAACATTTGTTATGAGCTGATAGATTTTGCCATCTGTTTGTGTATCTCAAAACAATGATGACTTTTAGTCTCATCTTATGTTGACTTACATTTTTGAAATACCTTTGGAATACCAAAGATTAGGTAACACAGTGTGATTTGTATGTACTACTTCATTATAATTAAAGTTTTATGCTTTGTTTACTAAAACTTACATCGCAAGCAGTTTAATAATGATGAGATCAGAAATGGTATCTGAAAGATGTGCAGTTACATTCTTTGATGGCAATTATTTTTGAATAAAAACATAATGTGTGACAATCCTACTAAGAGAGGGTCGTACCAACTTCTGTTTTGTTGGAATCGCTATATTTGTGCGTTTTTAACTAGTCTAATATAGGCCTGCTAAACCTCTCACCCTTCCCAATGATAATTTACTGGGATCTATAAAAAGAAAAAGGTTCTTCAATCAATTAACTACTGCCAAGCAGAATAGGCATCTTCAATAAGCCCTTTATAAAACACCCATTCTCGGTGCTGGGATTTTAAGGCCTGCATTAAATGTAACTAATTAATTAACTCTGTCTTACTGTAAGTGACCACCAAAGATCATATTGATCATGCTAAAGTAGAAAAAACCCTCAACGAGCTTTAAAAGTAGACTTGGCTCAGTACCGTAGAATGAACTTCACAGTATGTTTTTGTTTTCGATCCTTTTGTGAGGGATTGTGGGAAAAGGAGAGATGTGGTTGGTTGTGATCACATGGCTGAATACAGAATCGGGATCAGGAGGGAATGACTCAAACGTCCATACACATAATACTTGTCTGCAACAGGATTTGCACAGAAGATTGTGTGTGTGTGTGTGTGTGTGTGTGTGAATCAGTGGCACTCGGAGACGTTTTTATGAGCATGGCCTTATTTCTATTACCGAATATTGGATAGCTGTCATTCATATTCCATTCACCCGGTGCAATGTAACATTGATAGGTTGAGGCTACTACATGATACTCACATTTTCCCTATACCCATCATGAGGTTGCTACAACCTAGAAAGATTACAATGTACATAGGTGCACAGGTCGAGAGAGAAATTGGAGTAATCAAGGGGTGTGTTCATAAATTCACTCTGGCTGTCTACTCTGATTTAAGAGCACTCTTGTATGTGTGCCAGAGTGCAGAATAACTGAGGAATGTATGAATGCCCAACACCCATTGAATAAGACCATTGTCAATAAACATTGAATTCCCCTTTTTGCCAATTGTTGCCAGTAGCACAGTTACAGTCCCTAATGATCTACATAAGATTAAAACATCCTAACCAGCTCTGCTAGGGTGACTAAAAGAGTCAGAGTGAGGTGTTCTCTCATTTGTGTCTGGAAGCCAAATTTAGCCAGTTAACCTCTTTGGGCTAGGGGGCAGTATTTTCATGTCCGGATGAAAAGCGTGCCAGTAGTAAACTGCCTGCTACTCAGGCCCAGAAGGTAGGATATGCATATTATTATTCTATTTGGATGGAAAACACTGAAGTTTCTAAAACTGTTTGAATGATGTCTGTGAGTATAACAAAACTCATATGGCAGGCAAAAACCAGAGAAAAATCCAACCAGGAAGTGGGAAATATGAGGCTTGTAGTTTTTCGAGTGATTGCCTATCCAATATACAGTGTAAATGGGGTCATATTGCACTTCCTAAGGCTTCCACTAGATGTCAACAGTCTTTAGAAGGTTGTTTCAGGCTTCTACTGTGAATGGAGAGAGAATAAGAGCTGTTGGAATCAGGTGTCTGGAAAAAAGGCATGAGCTCAGTCATGCGCGCAGCCTTGGGAGTGAGCTGAGTTCCTCTTCATTCCTAAAGACAAAGGAATTGTCCAGTTGGAATTTTATTGAAGATTTATGATAAAAACTTCTGTTGACTCCACAACATGGTGGGTATCTGTATGGCTTGTTTTGGTGTCTGAGCACTGTACTCAGATTATTGCAAGGTGTGCTTTCGCCGTGAAGCTTTTTTGAAATCTGACACAGCGGTTGCATTATGGAGAAGTGTATCTTTAATTCTGTGCATAACACTTGTATATTTTGTCAAAGTTTATGATATGTATTTCTGTAAATTGATGTGGCTCTCTGCAGAATCATCGGATGTTTTGTAGGTGAAACATTACTGAACATAACGCGCCAATGTAAACTGAGATTCTTGGATATAAATATGAACTTTATCGAACAAAACATACATGTATTGTGTAACATGAAGTCCCATGAGTGCCATCTGATGAAGATCATCAAAGGTTAGTGATTCATTGTATCTCTATTTCTGCTTTTTGTGACTCCTCTCTTTGGCTGGAAAATGGCTGTATGTTTTTTGTGACTAGGTGCTGACCTAACATAATCGTTTGCTTTGCTTTCGCTGTAAAGCCTTCTTGAAATCGGACACTGTGGTTGGATTAACAAGAATCGTATCTTTAAAATGGTGTATAATACTTGTATGTTTGAGGAATTTTAATTATGAGATTTCTGTTGTTTGAATTTGGCACCCTGCACTTTCACTGGCTGTTGTCAAATCGATCCCGCTAAAGGGATTTGATCCGTAAGAAGCTCTTGGGTGCTTGAGTGCTGTTGTGAGGTCTGAACACTGGGATCAACCCAACTCTTCGGCCAAAGCATTCAGTGTGCGCTCTGAACGCTCCGAGAGTGTAACTCCCTGAATTTACGAATGGACAATCTGACAACGCAATGAATTTACAAATTCCCAGAGCGCTCTCTGGCACTCCAGAGTGAATTTATGAACACACCTAAGCTGACACATTCAATACCTCCTTTCACACTCTTGCCTGCATCTAACTGGTCTAGGGTGTAATCAGTAGTCCAATAGTTGCAAACAAGTTTTATTGGGCAAATTCAGGTATGTTTATCCCTGTTCCGTTTGCTTTCGTTTAAGAAACGTTGTTCAACAGAATCGGCGGAATAAACCCCTAATCACATGCAACCACAGTTCACTTTCATAGCAGCCTCATACAAACAGCTTGTTGTATATATAATTCCTTCTTGCATCTATCTACACTTTCTCCTTTTTCCTTCACTTGTGGACTTCAGGGCACAACATATCAGCTGTCTGTTACCAGGTGAAAACTTTTCCAAGCCAAACCTTCATATCATGACTGCAAATCACTACACACAACCTACATCATTGTCACGTCATAGTCAAGATAGTTACTAGAACTAACGCGTTAGTAAGCCCGCTAAAATCATGCAGTGCCGTCCGCAGCAAGCAGTTTAGCAGTTACACCGGCGGGTCTCGGTGGCAATAAATTAATAAAACCAAAGACTTACCTTGACTTGGAAGAGTTCCTGTGTTGGCTAGCCATAGCCAGCTAGCTAACATAGCATCCCTCTCTGTTTGAGCCAGGTGTTTGAGTAGGCTAAACTAGCTAGCTGCATTCGATGCTAGCTATGAAAGTGAAAAAAATATATACTATGAAATATAGCTAGCGCTCTCTCGCGCCCTCTCTCTTGCTTCTCCTTAATATTTTTTTTTCCAAAACTGTTCAACTATTGTCTTTCTCTGTCTCTTTGAGTCAACTACTCACCACATTTCATGCACTGCAGTGCTAGTTAGCTGTAGCCTATGCCTTCAGTATTAGATTAAATATCTGATACTTTGATTGGGTGGACAACATGCCCTTTATGCTGCAAGAGCTCTGCTAGGTTGTTGGACGTCCTCCGGAAGATGTCATAATTACTGTGTAAGTCTATGGAAGGGGGTGAGAACAATGAGCCTCCTAAGTATATATTTTTTTAAAGTCAATGTACCCAGAGGAGGACAGAAGCTAGCTGTTCTCCAGCTACACCATGGTGCTACCCTACAGAGTGCTGCTGAGGTTACATTATACCTTCATTGTAAAACTGTGTTTTAATCAATTATTTGGTGATGTGATTGTGTGCAGTCTGCAGCTGGGTTCACTACAGCTCAGCTTTGAGTTGAGAGTCTGCTTGGCCTTGAATCTTGCGTGACTCCACTTTATTGCCTTTTACTCTTATCCCAAAGATCCGGCCTTCAACCCCCTTAGTACCTTCTGAAAGGGCCGTGATTGATATGTATAAACTACGTTCCAAATAACACCCATATAGAGCATTACTTTTGACCAGGGCCTATAGGGCTCTGGTCAAAAGTAGTGCACTATGTAAGAAATAGGGTGCCATTTGGGATACTGACATAGCCTCATGGGAGGTATACAAGACTCTTTTCTCCACAGCCAGTCAATGGCCACCTACACAGGTCCCAAAGTCAGACATGCTTTGTTGTCTCTTTGTCTATTGAGAAAGCAGCGAGCTGGTGACAGCAGCAGCCAGGCCACTGACTTAGTCTCTTGGGGGACTGTAGGGAGAATCTCAATGCCTATCAGAATGTATTGTACTATCATATACTGTAACATCCCTTTCCCTCCCTGATGCAGACTATTCATGAGTGAAAGCATGCATCCCTGACATGTTGACCTCACACTGAATACCTGATTTATGTTTTATTTGAGCAAATTAAAGGGTACAATTCTATCTTATCTATAGCCGTGTTTCCTTTCTAATTATTCTGTATTTGTCTTCTCTAATTCAAAGTCCTCGGGATGTTTTTTGGGGGGGAGCGGGGGGTGTTTTGCATGGAGATACATATCATATTATAAGCCTTACACAAAGACATCATAAAGCCTCATACCTGCAATATTATTACAAAATATTATACTAGCATGTTTAAAGTAAAGTGTTTTCTAAAATGTTTTTGAGAAACATCATCAAGACTTCTTGGTATAGGACTCAGATGGCTATTCAGCACCACCAGACATGTCAGGCCCTTGGACAGCGTCCAAGCAGACTCTCAACTCAAAGATGAGCTAAGACACCCCTGTAGTGAATCCAGCTGCAGACTGCATACAATCACATCACCTTTGGTGAGGCTACCCTACCCAATATGGCATGGATGAATGGATTTCACTTTATAATAACTTTCATGAATAGCCATGCATAAAAACATTAGAAATGTTTATAATGTTTACACGTAACAATTACGATCAATTATATACAAAAAAAAAAACTTGGCAAGTCAGTTAAGAACAAGTTCTTATGTACAATGGCGTCCTACCAAAAGGCAAAAGGCCTCCTGCGGGGACAGGGGCCTCTGATTATTATATATTTTTTTTTCTACAATATAAATTTAGGACAAAACACACATCAACAGAGAGACGAGAGACAACACAACACTACGTAAACAGAGACCTAAGACAACAACATAGCAAGGCAGCAACACAACATGGTAGCAGCACAACACATGGTACAAACGTTATTGGGCACAGACAACAGCACAAAGGGCAAGAAGGTAGAAACAACAATACATCATACAAAGCAGCCACAACTGTCAGTAAGAGTGTCCATGATTGAGTCTTTGATTGAAATAATACTGTCCAGTTTTGAGTGTTTATTGCAGCTTGTTCCAGTCGCTAGCTGCAGCGAACTGAAAAGAGGAGCGACCCAGGGATATGTGTGCTTTGGGGACCTTTAACAGAATGTGACTGGCAGAACAGGTGTTGCATGTGGAGGATGAGGGCTCCAGTAGATATCTCAGATAGGGGGGAGTGAGGCCTAAGAGGGTTTTATAAATAAGCATCAACCAGTGGGTCTTGCGACGGGTAAACCGAGATGACCAGTTTACAGAGGAGTATAGTGTGATGTGTCCTATGAGGAGCATTGGTGGCAAATCTGATGGCCGAATGGTAAAGAACATCTAGCCGCTCGAGAGCACCCTTACCTGCCGATCTTTAAATGATGTGTCCGTAATCTAGCATGGGTAGGATGGTCATCTGAATCGGGGTTAGTTTGGCAGCTGGGGTGAAAGAGGAGCGATTACGATAGAGGAAACAAGTGAAGATTTAACTTTAGCCTGCAGCTTTGACATGTGCTGAGAGAAGGACAGTGTACTGTCTAGCCATACTCCCAAGTACTTGTATGAGGTGACTACCTCAAACTCTAAACCCTCAGAGTTAGTAATAACACCTGTGGGAGGAGGGGCATTCTTACCAAACCACATGACCTTGTCACGAGTTCAGCCGAAGTCGGTTCCTCTCCTTGTTCGGGCGGCGCTCGGCGGTCGGCATCACCGGTCTACTAGCCATCGCCGATCCACTTTTCATTTACCATTTGTTTCTACACACCTAGTTTTCATTCCCCTAATTATTGTTCATGTATTTAACTCTCTGTTTCCCCCATGGTGTTGTGCGAGATTGTTTTATGTCATGTTGGGTAATGTTGGTGACTGGTTATTTCGACGGATGCTGTTTTTGACCGTGCGTAAAAGTTGATGTTCGTGTGTTTGAGTTTGGGCAAGTGTGTGTTTTTCACCTTGCACCATTCATTATTCTGAGTAAGGTTATGTTACTCCCAATTCTCTGCTCTCCTGCGCCTGACTGTATACACCAGCTACACACCATTATGACAGAATCCCGCACCACTGAGGATATGGAGTCAGCAGGAGCAGACAACCCCGTATTATGGGTCGAGGAGCGCGTCCAGCAGCATGCGGCCATGCTGCAACATCTCGGCACCGCCATGGATCGCGTCCTGCAGACGATGGATCGCAAGAGGAGTGCCTCCAGCGCCTCCGCCTACACCACCAATGGCACCACTACCCACCCCTCCACCTGGTCCCAGTGGGATTCGGCTCGCTCTTCCGAGGGAGTATGATGGGACGGCTTCGGGATGTCAGGGGTTCCTACTCCAGCTAGAGCTTTACCTGGCAACCATTCACCCGGCTCCCTCGGGCTGTGAGAGCATGTCCGCCCTTGTCTCCTGCCTCTCAGGGAAAGCCCTGGAGTGGGCCAACACCGTATGGGGGGAAGGAGAAAACCGCTTCCGGCAGTTTTCGACCACGCACCTGAGGGTAGAGCGGCAGGTGAACTGCTTTTTCACCTTAGCCTGTTGGGGATAGGGGGCAGTATTTGCCCCGCCGGATAAAAAACGTACCCGATTTAATCTGGTTACTACTCCTGCCCAGTAACTAGAATATGCATATAATTATTGGCTTTGGATAGAAAACACCCTAAAGTTTCTAAAACTGTTTGAATGGTGTCTGTGAGTATAACAGAACTCATATGGCAGGCAAAAACCTGAGAAGATTCCTTACAGGAAGTGGCCTGTCTGACCATTTCTTGCCCTCCTTGATCATCTCTATCCAAAACAGGGGATCTCTGCTGTTACGTGACACTTCCTACGGCTCCCATAGGCTCTCAGAACCCGGGAAAAAGCTGAATGATGTAATTCCAGCCCCAGGCTGAAACACACTAGTGCTTTTGGCAAGTGCTCTATCAGAGGGCCATCAGACTGAGGCTCGTGCATGAGGGGATCCCATGCTTTTACTATCGCTCTCTTTGTAATAAAAAACGATTTCCCGGTCGGAATATTATCGCTTTTTTACGAGAAAAATTGCATAAAAATTGATTTTAACCAGCGGTTGACATGCTTCGAAGTACGGTAATGGAATATTTCAAAAATTTTTGTCACGAAATGCGTCGGGCGAGTCACCCTTCTTTACCCTTTCGGATAGTGTCTTGAATGCACGAACAAATCAGAGGATATTTGAACATAACTATGGATTATTTTGAACCAAACCAACATTTGTTATTGAAGTAGAAGTCCTGGGAGTGCATTCTGAAGAAGAACAGCAAAGGTAATAACATTTTTCTTATAGTAAATCTGACTTTGGTGAGGGCTAAACTTGGTGGGTGTCTAAATAGCTAGCCCTGTGATGCCGGGCTATCTACTCAGAATATTGCAAAATGTGCTTTCACCGAAAAGCTATTTTAAAATCGGACATAGCGAGTGCATAGAGGAGTTCAGTATCTATAATTCTATAAAGAATTGTTATGTTTTTTCGTGAACGTTTATCGTGAGTAATTTAGTAAATTCACCGGAAGCTTGCGGGGGGTATGCTAGTTCTGAACGTCACATGCTATTTAAATTGAAGTAATAGCATTTCTAAGGTATTTGAATAATGCGCCACAGGATTCCACTGGCTGTTACGAAGGTGGGACGATTTCGTCCCACCTACCCTACAGAGGTTAAAATCGGACACCGCGATTGCATAAAGGAGTTCTGTATCTATAATTCTTAAAATAATTGTTATCTTTTTTGTGAACGTTTATCGTGAGTAATTTAGTAAATTCACCAGAAGTTTGCAGTGGGTATGCTAGTTCTGAACGTCACATGCTAATGTAAAAAGCTGGTTTTTAATATAAATATGAACTTGATTGAACAAAACATGCATGTATTGTATAACATAATGTCCTAGGAGTGTCATCTGATGAAGATCATCAAAGGTTAGTGCTGCATTTAGCTGTGGTTTTGTTTTTGTGACATTATATGAAAAATGGGTGTCTGATTATTTCTGGCTGGGTACTCTGCTGACATAATCTAATGTTTTGCTTTCGCTGTAAAGCCTTTTTGAAATCGGACAGTGTGGTTAGATAAAGGAGAGTCTTGTCTTTAAAATGGTGTAAAACAGTCATATGTTTGAAAAATTGAAGTTTTCGGCTTTTTGAGGACTTTGTATTTCGCGCCACGCCTATCATTGGATATTGGAGGAGGTGTTCCGCTAGCGGAATGTCTAGATGTATTAACTTCTTGCGCATATCATCCCGTTAGCGGGATCATTTTCCAGCGAAAACTCCTAGCGACATTAGCATAACGAAATTCAATATTTTTTTTTTTCAAATATAGGGCTGTCTCATATCGTTTTATAGATACACCTCTCTTGAATCGACCCTCGTTGTCCGATTTCAAAAAGGTTTTACAGGAAAAGCACAATATTAGATTATGTTAGAGGAGTACATGGTAAAAGTTGCATCATATGAATTTTCCGACCAAGCACACGCATCACATATAACCAAAAAACAGCTAAATGCAGCACTAACCTTTTACAAACTTCATCAGATGACACACCTAGGACATCATGTTACACACAGCATGCAATCTTTTGTTCAATAAAGGTCATATTTCTATATAAAAACAGCATTTTACATCGGCACCTGACGTTGACTAACTATTTCCCATAAAATGCGTCCCGGGAAACAGTGCTACAATTTTATAAATTACTATTCCAAAACAATTTTTTTTTTTTATATTGTCAATCTAAGATTTATAGATGAATATCTCTTGAAAACACCCGTCATAACAGATTTTAAATTAACTTTACAGGGTAATCACACTTTGAGATAAAAGGGGATGCAATACCTAGAAAATGAGCTAGAAAGCCTAGCTCGTCGCCATCTTTGAAAAATCGCACATCACATCTGATCTTGTATAATATTGCCAATAATCCCTCACCTTTAGTTGTCTTCATCAGAAAGCACTTCCCGGGATCCCAGGTCCACGACAAATGTATTTTCGGTCGAAAAAGTCCATCCTTTATGTTCCATTAGCTTGCTGTTGTTAGCGCGTCCTAAGGCTGTAATCAAATGTTGATACGGGCGCGGGACCTGCCTAACGAAAAATGACTTTTTTGACTGCTGTAGGTTCGTTCAAACATGTCAAACGTTGTATAACATTAATCTTCAGGGCCTGTTTCAACAAGAGAGCCAATCAGATTCGAGTGGGACGATTTCATTGTGTTTCAAAAGGTTTCCAAAGGAGGGGGCAGACACGGCCGCCGACGTCACAATGCTGATGGCCCTACTACTGTGACCAATTGCCACATCGTCTCCTTCACTGAGTTTCGACCGCAGAAGCCTCAAAATACTTTGTAAAGACTGGGGACATCTAGTGGAAGCACTGGAAAGTGCTCAATTATCATTTTGTGACGTTGTAAATTATAGGGAAGGCTGTGAAGTCGAGTCCACAATTCAGAATCCCACTTCCTGGTTCAATCGGTCTCGGGGTTTTGACTGCCATACGAGTTCTGTTATACTCACAGACACCATTCAAACAGTTTCAGAAACTTTAGGGTGTTTTCTATCCATATAAAATAAGTATATGCATGTCCTAGCTTCTGAGTTTGATTAGTAGGCCGTTGAAAATGGGAACAAATTTTTTCCAAAATGCGCTGTGGCGCCCCCATTGGTAGGGTACTCGCAAGAGGTTTTAAACAACACAATGTAAGTCCAAGTCAATCACACTTCTGTGAAATCAAACTGATTGACAATACATTTCACATGCTGTTGTGCAAATGGAATAGACAACAGGTGGAAATGATAGGCAATTAGCAAGACACCTCCAATAAAGGAGTGGTTCTGCAGGTGGTGACCACAGACCACTTCTCAGTTCCTATGCTTCCTGGCTGATGTTTTCATCACTTTTGAATGCTGGCGGTGCTTTCACTCTAGTGGTAGCATGAGACGGAGTCTACAACCCACACAAGTGGCTCAGGTAGTGCAGCTCATCCAGGATGGCACATCAATGCGAGCTGTGGCAAGAAGGTTTGCTGTGTCTGTCAGCGTAGTGTCCAGAGCATGGAGGCGCTACCAGGAGACAGGCCAGTACATCAGGAGACGTGGAGGAGGCCATAGGAGGGCAACAACCCAGCAGCAGGACCGCTACCTCCGCCTTTGTGCAAGGAGGAGCAGGAGGAGCACTGCCAGAGCCCTGCAAAATGACCTCCAGCAGGCCACAAATGTGCATGTGTCTGCTGAAACAGACTCCATGAGGGTGGTATGAGGGCCCGACGTCCACAGGTGGGGGTTGTGCTTACAGCCCAACACCGTGCAGGACGTTTGGCATTTGCCAGAGAACACCAAGATTGGCAAATTCGCCACTGGCGCCCTGTGCTCTTCACAGATGAAAGCAGGTTCACACTGAGCACGTGACAGACGTGACAGAGTCTGGAGACGCCGTGGAGAACGTTCTGCTGCCTGCAACATCCTCCAGAATGACCGGTTTGGCGGTGGGTCAGTCATGGTGTGGGGTGGCATTTCTTCGGGGGTCCGCACAGCCCTCCATGTGCTTGCCAGAGGTAGCCTGACTGCCATTAGGTACCGAGATGAGATCCTCAGACCCCTTGTGAGACCATATGCTGGTGCGGTTGGCCCTGGGTTCCTCCTAATGCAAGACAATGCTAGACCTCATGTGGCTGGAGTGTGTCAGCAGTTCCTGCAAGAGGAAGGCATTGATGCTATGGACTGGCCCACCCGTTCCCCAGACCTGAATCCAATTGAGCACATCTGGGACATCATGTCTCGCTCCATCCACCAATGCCACGTTGCACAACAAACTGTCCAGGACTTGCTGGATGCTTTAGTCCAGGTCTGGGAGGAGATCCCTCAGGAGACCATCCGCCACCTCATCAGGAGCATGCCCAGGCATTGTAGAGAGGTCATACAGGCACGTGGAGGCCACACACACTACTGAGCCTCATTTTGACTTGTTTTAAGGACATTACATCAAAGTTGGATCAGCCTGTAGTGTGGTTTCCCACTTTAATTTTGAGTGTGACTCCAAATCCAGACTTCCATGGGTTGATAAATTGGATTTCCATTGATTCTTTTTGTGTGATTTTGTTGTCAGCACATTCAACTATGTAAAGAAAAAAGTATTTAATAAGATTATTTCATTTCTTCAGATCTAGGATGTGTTATTTTAGTGTTCCCTTTATTTTTTGAGCTGTGTAGATCAATTGAAAGTGTGGGTTCACAGCTGCAATCCAAATGTGTTGGTCATTACTGAGACGTTTGAATACTGATGTTAACCTTTCTGGTTATAACCTTTTTCGACAAGACGGATCTTCCAAGCAATTTGATTTGCTGGTTTTCAGCATTAAATGTTCAAATAGCTTTTTGTTGACTGTTGCTGGGTGCTATTGTCCTCCATCTACACCGGCCTGTACCCTACCTGCCCTAAGCTCTCTCCTGGCCCCTTACACTAAGTCTGAATTTGTCCTGCTAGGTGACCTAAACCGGGACATCCTTAAACCACCTGACCAAGTCTTAAAGCAAAATGGACTCCCTAATTCCTTCTCAGATTCTTACCAATCCCACAAGGTATGACTCCAAACACCCAGAAAAGGCTACTCTCCTCGATGTTGTCCTCACAAATAATCCTGATAGATATCAGTGTTTTATGTAATAACCTTAGGGATCACTGTTTTACAGCCTGTGTTCATAATGGCTGCTCAGTGAAACGACCTGTCCTGATTTGTTATAGACTCTTGCTTTAACCTCTCTGGGCCAGTGGGACGCTTGCGTCCCACCTACTCAACAGCCAGTGTAATCCCGTGGCGCGATATTCAAATACCTTAGAAATGCTATTACTTCAATTTCTCAAACATATGACTATTTTACACCATTTTAAAGACAAGACTCTCGTTAACCTCTCTAGGGCAGGCGGGACGAAATCGTCCCACCTACGTAACAGCCAGTTGAATCCTGTAGCGCGATTTTCAAATACCTTAGAAATGCTATTACTTCTTTTTCTCAAACATATGAATATTTTACAGCTATTTAAAGACAAGACTCTCGTTAATCTAACCACATTGTCCGATTTCAAAAAGGCTTTACAACGAAAGCAAAACATTAGATTATGTCAGCAGAGTACCTAGCCAGAAATATTAAGACACCCATTTTTCAAGCTAGCATATAATGTCACAAAAACCCAGAAGACAGCTAAATGCAGCACTAACCTTTGATGATCTTCATCAGATGACACACCTAGGACATTATGTTATACAATACATGCATGTTTTGTTCAATCAAGTTCATATTTATATCAAAAACCAGCTTTTTACATTAGCATGTGACGTTCAGAACTAGCATACCCCCCGCAAACTTCCGATGAATTTACTAACAATTTACTAAATTACTCACGATAAACGTTCACAAAAAGCATAACAATTATTTTAAGAATTATAGATACAGAACTCCTCTATGCACTCGATATGTCCGATTTTAAAATAGCTTTTCGGTGAAAGCACATTTTGCAATATTCTAAGTAGATAGCCCGGCATCACAGGGCTAGCTATTTAGACACCCAGCAAGTTTAGCACTCACCAAAGTCAGATTTACTATTAGAAAAGTTTGATTACCTTTCCTTTTCTTCGTCAGAATGCACTCACAGGACTTCTACTTCAATAACAAATGTAGGTTTGGTCCAAAATAATCCATAGTTATGTTCCAACAGCGACATTTTGTTCGTGCGTTCAAGACACTATCCCAATGGTAAATAAGGGTCATGCGCACGGCGCATTTCGTGACAAAAGATTTCTAAATATTTCATTACCGTACTTCGAAGCATGTCAACCGCTGTTTAAAATCAATTTTTAGGCAATTTTTCTCGTAAAAAAGCGATAATATTCCGACCGGGAATCTGCAATTAGGTAAACAGCCGAAAGAAAATACAGCACGGGGTCGAATCGGGCACACGCCTAATTCCTTTGTCCTCTTATCGGCCACTTGGCAAAGGCGATTATGTGTTTCAGCCTGGGGCTGCCTCGTCATCGTTCAGCTTTTTCCCGGGCTCTGAGAGCCTATGGAAGCCGTAGGAAGTGTCACGTTACAGCTAAGATCCCCACT
Source organism: Salmo trutta (assembly GCF_901001165.1). Classification (NCBI taxonomy): domain Eukaryota; kingdom Metazoa; phylum Chordata; class Actinopteri; order Salmoniformes; family Salmonidae; genus Salmo; species Salmo trutta. Next base: position 2,212,970 of record NC_042968.1, on the reverse strand, counting down.
CTTCAATAAACAGAGACAAGAAGAACGACTCCTTGTCAGACAGGCCACTTCCGGCATGAAACCTTCTCAGGTTTTTGCCTGCCATATGAGTTCTGTTATACTCACAGACACCATTCAAACAGTTTTAGAAACTTTAGGGTGTTTTCTATCCAAATCAAACAATTATATGCATATTCTAGTTTCTGGGCAGTAGTAATAACCAGATTAAATCGGGTACGTTTTTTATCCGGATGTGAAAATACTGCCCCCTACCCTAGAGAGGTTAAACAATTTAAAGGCAATACTACCAAATACTAATTTAGTGTATGTAAACTTCTGACCAACTGGGATTGCGATGAAAGTAAGAACAACTGAAATAAATCATTCTCTACTATTATTCTGACATTTCACGTTCTTAAAATAAAGTGGTGATCCTAACCTTTTTACTATGATTAAATGTCAGGAATTATGAAGAACTGAGTTGAAATGTAGTTGGCTAAGGTGTATGTAAACTTCTGACTTCAACTGTACATTGCCCCTCCTCCCACAGGTGTTATTACTACCTTTGAGGGTTTAGAGCTTGAGGTAGTCACCTCATACAAGTATTTGGGAGTATGGCTAGATAGTACACTGTCCTTCTCTCAGCACATGTCAAAGCTGCAGGCTAAAGTTAAATCTTGACTTGTTTTCTTCTATCGTAATCGCTCCTCTTTTTCCCCAGCTGCCAAACTAACCCCAATTCAGATGACCATCCCACCCATGCTAGATTACGGAGACATCATTTAAAGATCGGCAGGTAAGGTTGCTCTCGAGCGGCTAGATGTTCTTTACCATTCGGACATCAGATTTGCCACCAATGTTCCTTATAGGACACATCACTGCACTTTATACTCTTCAGTAAACTGGTCATCTCTGTATTACTGTCGCAAGACCCACTGGTTGATGCTTATGTATAAAACCCTCTTAGGCCTCACTCCCCACTGCAGCCCTCATTCTTCAAATACAACACCCATTCTGCCAGTCACATTCTGTTAAGGGTCCCCAAAGCACACACATCCCTGGGTCGCTCCTCTTTTCAGTTTGCTGGAGCTAGCGACTGGAACGAGCTGTAACAAACACTCAAACTGGACAGTTTTATCTCTTCATTCAAAAACTCAATCATGAACACTCTTACTGACAGTTGTGGCTACTTTGTGTGATGTATTGTTGTCTCTACCTTCTTGCCCTTTGTGCTATTGTCTGTGCCCAATAATGTTTGTACCATGTTTTGTGCTGCTTCCATGTTGTGTTGCTACCATGCTGTGTTGTCATGTGTTGCTTCCTTTCTATGTTGTTATCTTAGGTCTCTCTTTATGTAATATTGTTGTCTCTCTTGTCGTGATGTGTGTTTTGTCCGATATTTATATATTTAAAAATGTTTAATCCCAGCCCCTGTCCCCACAGAATGCCTTTTGCCTTTTGGTAGGCCGTCATTGTAAATAATAATTTCTTCTTAACTGACTTACCTAGTTAAATAAAAGTATACAAAAGCTGGTTAAGGGTCACTCAACAATGTTACACTTTGTGAATAGCATGAGTACATTACTTTTAGCTAAAAGCATGTGCAAAAACAACAACATTGTTTTCCTTTTCTGCACTACAACTGCGCTATTGTTCATACTTGCTAGTGCAGGGTCTTGTTTTTTCTCTACTCTGGGCCTGTTCCGTGCCCTGCTTGGACACTGTGGCAGTTATATAGGCTCTGTTCATGTGTGCTCTAGACCATGGGATCCCTACAGTGGCTCAGGGGGCGAGTACCATGTAAATCACAACCAGTAGCTAAATATATGGACCTGCTCACACACTAAATTATTTTTGCTTACACAACAAGGTAGACTTCTGTTTGGTTACAAAATAAGATATACTTCTGTTATTAGTAGAATGTGGGTATTGTGCTAGAATGTGCATACCATGATTGTGAATGGTTTAAGGAAACTTTGATAAATAATACTGGGATAATACTGTATAAATTGATTGATTTCACACTGTGAGAAAGCATAAATACATTCATATGAAGTTGAGCATATATATATATAATATTTTTTTCAGTTCAGTTATGGTGTTGTTCCTCTCCATCTGGCAGTTTTTCTTCTCAAACAGATAGTATTTGATTGTAAACAAGCAGGCAAGTAGACATGGGTAATTCATATCATGGATCACAAAACAAGAGATTAAGGCAAGTTAATAATGGATTACATAAATTGGAACATTTTTACTTAACCATTTAAGTTCATGGAGAACACATTCTAATTTACAGCAACAACCTGGGGAATAGTTACAGGGGAGAGGAATGAGCCAATTGGAAGCTGGTGATGATTAGGTGGCCATGATGGTACAGTATGAGTGCCAGATTAGGAATTTAGCCAAGACACCAGGGTTAACAACCCTGCTCTTACAATAAGTGCCATGGGATCTTTGGTGAGAGAGTCAGGACACCCGTTTAATGTCCCGTCCAAAAGACAGCACCTTACACAGGGCAATGTCCCCAATCACTGCTCTGGGATGTTTTTTTAGACCAGAGGAAACCCTGGTTACCCCTGCTTCAGAGGCAAGCCAGCAGTGGGATGCGGGGTGGTATGCTGCTGGCCAGGCATGATTTTTCCATCTATAAAATGTGTAGGGTAAATTGCCACAGTAGATTTGCCATGGTAAAAAAAGGAAATGATTTATGTCAGTTGTACATGATGATTGTCAAATACACTGAACAAAAATAAAAACGCAACATGTAAAGTGTTGGTTTCATGAGCTGAAATAAAAGATCCCAGAATGTTTCATACACACAAAAAGCTTATTTCTCTCAAATGTTATGCACAAGATATGCCACACCTTCAAGTGGATGGATTATCAAGAAGCTGATTTAAAAAGCATGATCATGACACAGGTGCACCTTGTGCTGGAGACAATAAAAGGCCATTCTAAAATGTGCAGTTTTGTCACAGAATACGTGCCACAGATGTCTCAAGTTTTGAGGAAGCGTGCAATTGGCATGCTGACTGCAGGAATGTCCCCCAGAGCTGTTGCCAGAGAATTGATTGTTGATTTCTCTACCAATGTCATTTTAGAGAATTTGGCAGTATGTCCCACCGGCCTCACAACCACAGACCTTGTGTAACTACACCAGCACAGGATCTCCACATCCGGCTTCTTACCTTGCAGGATCGTCTGAGACCAGCCACCCGGACAGCTGGTGAAACTGAGGAGTATTTCTGTCTGTAAAACTGTGGTTTGCACAACCTAAGAAACAACGAACACAATTGCATTTTATCGATGGCAATTTAAATGCACAGAGATACCATGACGAGATCCTGAGGCCCGTTTTCATGCCATTCATCCGCCGCCATCCTCATTTTTCAGCATGATAATACACAGATATGCATCGGTTGGTCCATGGCGCAAGGATGTGTACACAACTTCTGGAAGCTGAAAATGTCCCAGTTCTTCCATGGCCTGCACACTCACCAGACATGTCACCCATTGAGCATGTTTGGGATGCTCTGGTTTGACGTGTACGACAGCATGTTCCAGTTCCCGCCAATATCCAGCAGCTTTGCACAACTTCTTAGCACACATTAATGCTTTAACAGAAGATCACCTCGTAGTGATACGGTGCATAATGTTGGTTGCAATTGGCACCATTTTCTTATTGACAGTGAGCCAATCCATAAATGGGTCCTTTTAAATGGGTCCACATAAATGGCCCCCACCCTTGCAAAATTCTGATTAATTTACCAAATTTCCCTGGTTTTCCAGATTCCAGGTTTCCTGCTTATTCACTCCTGATTCGGGGAATCGTCCAACCAAAATGTATGGAAAACATGTGAATTTGGGGAAAGGAACTTCATTCTCTCCATGTGGAATGTGACCTTGTTGGCAGTTTCGAGTGAATCAGACTCTGGATTCCAGAATGAGCATCAAATATTAGCATACTATTTATGTATTTTAATTGTTTTATATGGCCAGTGCTCATGATATTAAGACTTTTGCTCTGATCCAAGCCCAACATGTTTTTAAATGGGCGCTTGAGCGCATATTTTTCTACCTTCAAGGTGCCCAGGCTGGCCACGTAGATACAACACCTTGTTACCATCTAGTTAATTAACACCCCACCTCAGCCACTGCCTGTCCACACCTCCACCTACAGTCAATCCCTCCATCTCTCTCTCTCCACGCATGGCATGGTGGCATGCTGGGGTTAAGCTGACAAACACAGATGGCTCCCCCTCTGACATATACTGTCCATTTTACATTCAACTAAGGTACAAGCAAAAAAACACATCACAATCATTACAAAAATGATTTGCAAAATCAATGGTAGTAAGAGAAGAGTGTGAGTGCAAGGAAGAGTGCAACAGTTGTGATGGTGGTACCCACTGTGTGTGTCTTGTGTAGATGGACAGTTTGACCATTGATTTCCACAGACCACTGACTCGCAACCTGTCCATCAGAGCCTGGGGGGCCGGCACCCATGGCGCTGGGGGTTTGATTTGATTGGTTGGCACATGACCCTAGTATGTTTCATGTGCTGAGCATGTATGGTTTGGCCGTACTGGTGGTGTTGATGCTATATCTTTAAGAATGAGTAATTTCTGTCCCCCTCAGAAATGATGGCCACTATTTCGGAACCGAAAGCAACTTTTTATTATTTTGGGTAAGTTGAACCTCATGGGGATCTGCGGATAGGATGTAATAAAAAAATGGTCCCACTGTCTTATGACATATCGCATTGAGTAAAGATCAACACCGGTTGGTGAATAAATAGGAGAGTTGCTTAAAATTTAAAATGATACCAACTCTTTTCTCTTTCCACTAATGGTTATTCAATAGTGAAAAAATACATTTTTCTGCCACAAACATAGCACTAGGTCAGTATCAATTGACATGCTTTCAAATAGTAGAAGAAAATGGACCAACCTTCTCCTCACCCCCCACCCCCCATTCAAACACAGGACTAAATAGAAAATAACCCAGCTTTATTCCGCTGTCTCAGCTGTAAGATTTGTTTACTAACTACTGTGCCCTTAGCTCAAGTCCCCATCACCCATCTCCCCAATGCACACACTGCGTATGTGGACGTAAACAAGCAATCGGCCGTGGGCTCCAAAACCGAGGCACAGTACAGGGACAGTGACAATGTTTTTTTTTCTAGTCTATGTTAAGAAATTTGATGTTCATCACCCCGTTTCTTTCTCTATGGGAACAGGGGACCTTTATTTCTTCGTTTTTTTTTTGTTATGGATTTCACAGAGGGTGGAAGTGGTCGGCCGGATATGTTAATTTGCCAATGCAATTAATGTCTGAACACCCAGAAGCCATTTAACTTTCCGAGCCTATTAATTATGCACTTTGTACATCCTAAAATATCCTCTTATCCTAAAGAAAATGCACTAATTAAGCCAAAAATATTTCTGTGTTGTTATAAAGACCTTTAAATGGGGCAAGTGGTGCAAATAAAATATTTGATAGGAAGCCAAGTGTCTTTTCCCACCTCCCCTCCCCTCGCTCTTACCCTCTTTCCACTGACTGTAACCTTCTTTAAAAGCACACACAGGCGTTTTAAAAGTTTAATAATATTCATATGCCGGCACAATGTGCTCAGCCTGTCAGCATTAATCAAACAATTCCCACACCCCCCATCGGAGTCAGAGGAGCATACAAATCACTTCCTGGTCGATCACCTAGAACTGCCGTGATTGGTTGTTTCAGGCAGTGGACAGACTGGCCTTGTTTCCTGTAGAACACTTCGTTGTTAATAAAAGGTCAGCTAGTGATGGAGAGGACAGCTAGAAAAAGAAAGGGGGAAGTCACATTGCACTTTTTGACACTTGGAAGTGCATCAGCGGTGCCTTTTACGTTACCAATGTGTGTAGTGCCTAACTTGCTGTTCAGAAATGTCATGGAGAATCTGCATATCGGAGAAGATTTGTGTTGTGCGTATATGCACAAGGCGGCTAATGGTGGCATGGAAACCTAGCAACACTGGGGAAGGTTGACGAAAGTAAGAACTGAGGGTTTACGACTTTGATCCAACTGTAATTTGTCACTGTATACTGTGCAGTAAACATTTATTCCAGTGGCAGAGGAGCATTAATCGACCTCAGGGTATGGTTGGCTTGTGAATGAGGTGATGTTGGAGACATTATCAACAAGAAAGCAATACCTGTGTTCTGCAGAGAAAACACACTGTAAACCATCAAACTATTCCAAAACACCTTATTGTATTCACCTATTCAGTCTCTTCAGAGCCATGAGAAGTGAGGGATTGAGGGCATTAGGAAAGGACTGTATTTTTTCTGTCCCCTGTTATTTCTACTCACCTTCTTCAGGGGATAGTTACACAACCTCTGAATACCATCGACCCCAAGGTACTTGGCTCTACTCCCTGTGTATACTGAAGATCTGAAAGGGGCACGTTATTGTTCATTGTACTGTATTGATAAATTCAACCAGACAAGGTTGGGTCTGTTCCATCTCCAGGAGTGACTACAGCTGGCAAATGTGGAGCACAATGCTTATTACATCTTGCAGATAGAAACACTATATATACAAATGTATGTGGACACACCTTCAAATTAGTGGATTTGTCTATTTCAGCCACACCTGTTGCTGACAGGTGTATACAATCGAGCACACAGCCATGCAATCTCCATAGGAAATCATTGGCAGTAGAATGGCCTTACTGAAGAGCTCAGTGACTTTCAACATGGCACCGTTATAGGATGCCACCTTTCCAACAAGTCAGTTTGTCAAATGTCTGCCCTGCTGGAGCTGCCCCGGTCAACTGTAAATACTGTAATTGGAAAGTGGAAACGTCTAGGAACAACAACGGCTCAGCCGCGATGTAGTAGGCCACACAAGTTCACAGAACAAGACCACCGCCTGCTGAAGTGCGTTGCGCATAAACATTGTATGTCCTCGGTTGCAATATTCACTACCGAGTTCCAAACTGCCTCTGGAAGCAACGTCAGCACAAGAACTGTTCATCGGGAGCTTCATTAAATGGGTTCCATGGCCGAGCAGCCGCACACAAGCCTAGATCACCACGCACAATGCCAAGCTTAAGCTGGAGTGGTGTAAAGCTCGCCGCCATTGGACTCTGGAGCAGTGGAAGTGCGTTCTCTGGAGTGATGAATAACGCTTCCCCATCTGTCAGTCCAATGGACGAATCCGGGTTTGGCAGATACCATGAGAACGTTACCTGCCCGAATGCATAGTGCCAACTGTAAAGTTTGGTGGACTTGACTTATTGCAGATTTTGTTGTGTTACAGCCTGAATTCAAAATCGATTAAATACCTGTAATGTTCTTTCTAACCCATCTACAAACAATACCCCATAATGACAAAGTGAAAACATGTTTTTAGATATTTTTGCAAATGTACTGAAGATGAAACACATAAATATCTAATTTCCATAATTTTTCACACCCCTGAGACAATACTTTGTAAAAGCACCTTTGGCAGCGATTTACAGATGTGAGTCTTTCTGGGCAAGTCCATAAGAGTTTTCCACCCTGGATTGTGCAACATTTGCCCATTATTCTTTTCAAAATTCTTCATTTTCAGGTCTTGCCATAGATTTGCAAGTAGATTTGTAACGATGTGCGCTGAGACTCGAGAAGCAAGTTCAGAGTTTTTAATAAAATAAACGGAACATAATACAAAACAAGAACCTTGAACAACGCACAGAAATGAAACAGAAACAATGACGCCTGGGGAAAGAAACAAAGGGAGTGACATATATAGGGAAGGTAATCAAGGAAGTGATGGAATCCAGGTGAGTCTGACGACGCGCAGGTGTGCGTAACGATGGTGACAGGTGTGCTCCATAACGAGCAGCCTGGTGACCTAGAGGCCGGAGAGGGAGCACACGTGACAAGATTTAAGTCAAAATTGTCTCGGCAACTCAAGAACATTTACTTTTTTCTTGGTAAGCAACTCCAGTGTAGATTTGTCCTTGTGTTTTTGGTTCGTGTCCTGCTGAAAGGTGAATTCATCTCCCAGTGTCTGGTGGAAAGCAGACTGAACCAGGTTTTCTTTTAGGATTTTTATTGTGCTTAGTTCCATTCTGTTTTGCTTTTTTATCCTCAAAAACTCCCCAGTCCTTAACGATTACATGCATACACATAACATGATGCAGCCACCACTGTGCTTGAAAATATGGAGAGTGGTACTCAGTAATGTGTTGTGTTGAATTTGCCTCAAGTATAACACTTGGTGTTCAGGACATGAAGTTCATTTCTTTGCCACATTTTTTGCAGTATTACTTTAGTGCCTTGTTGCAAACAGGATGCACATTTTGGAGTATTTGTATTCTATACAGGCTTCCTTCTTTTCACTCTATCAATTAGATAGTATTGTGGAGTAATTAAATGTTGATGATCCATCCTCAGTTTTCTGAAATTACAGACATTAAACTGGGTAACTGTTTTAAATTAACTATTGACCTCATTGGGAAATCCCTGAGGGGGTGTGATCAAGGCAAATGTCATCAAGGTAAATGGAGGCTACTTTGAAGTATGTAAAATGTAAAATAAATATATATATTTTTTACACTTTTTTTGGCTTCTACATGATTCCATATGTGTTATTTCATAGTTTTGATGTCTTCACTTTTATTCTACAATGTAGAAAATAGTAAAAATAAAGAACTAACATTGAATGAGTAGGTGTGTCCCAGCCTACGTTTATGATTAGGTGTGCATTAGCCTACGTTAGCTCAACCATCCTGCAGGGGACCCACCAATCCTGAAGAAGTTAAACTTCAGGGCGGTTGAGCTAATGTAGGCTAATGCGATTAGCATGAGGTTGTAAGTAACAAGAAAAGTTCCCAGGACATAGACATATCTGATTTTGGCAGAAGGCTTAAATTCTTGTTAATCTAACTGCACTGTCCAATACAGTAGCGATTACAGTGGAATAATACTGTGCTATTGTTTGAGGAGAGTGCACAATGTTTTACATAAAGTTATTAAAAAACAAATTGGGCAAATTTGGGCGGTCTTGATACAAAATTTTGAACAGAAATACAATGGTTCATTGGGTCAGTCTAAAACTTTGCACATACACTGCTGCCATCTAGTGGCCAAAATCAAAATTGCAGCTGGACTGGAATAATACATTATGGCCTTTCTCTTGCATTTCAAATATGATGGTACAAAAAATACAAAAAAAACGGTTTGTTTTTTCTTTGTATTATTTTTTACCAGCTCTATTGTGTTCTCCTACATTCCTTTCACATTTCCACAGACTTCAAAGTGTTTCCTTTCAAATGGTACCAATTACATGCATATCCTTGCTTCAGGGCTTGAGCTACAGACAGTTAGATATAGGTATGTCATTTTAGGTGAAAATTGTAAAAAAGGGGTGGATCCTTTTAACCAGGTGAACAACCTTTGTTTCATATTCTTGTTCTTTGTCCTAAGGAGGTCCAGTAGGTTAATATGAATAGTGTTGATGACTGTATTACTATCATGTTGGTAAGGTTGGCTTGAGTGAAATTGTCACAGATTTCTTCATCATCAGACGATATAGCGAAATCATCGTCGGAGAAAGTGGACCAATATGCAGCGGGTTGCGTGTTCAACATCATAATTTATTAAATGAATGAGAACACGTGAACACAAGAAAACAAGAACAACGAATGACAGTTTTGCAGGCTACACCTAGCAGTACAAAAAACAACTACCCACGAAGCACAAAGACAAACACACCCTACTATATAGGACTCCCAATCAAAGGCAACTCAACACACCTGCCTTCAATTGGGAGTCCAACCCCAATTAACTATACATAGAAAAACAACCCTAGAACCTATACCAACCACTAACACAAATATACCTCTGCCAGGTCCTGACTAAATATAATACAACTAATACCTAAATATTGGTCAGGAGGTGACAGAAATATTCTGTTTTGGTATTGTAATACTTTCAGTAACTGGTCTCATCACATGCTGCTTGCATTTCAATAGCTAAGTTGTTTATGAAGTACACAATGAGTTAGGCTAAGCTGCTGCAATGTCAGTTAACAGCCATCTTAGTGCAGAAGAACATTGACTGGACACTTGATTTTGTGATGAGACCAAATAATATTGGAGATATGGCCAAAGAGTAACCAATACCGACAATCAAGGTAAGAATAGACATAGCTATAACATTCTACTGCTGTTTGATTAAATTGTCACAGCATTATGCTACTGTATGTACATTGAACAAAAATATCAATGCGACATTTAAAGTGGTCCCATGTTTCCTGAGCTGAAATAAAAGATCCCAGAAATGTCTGTATTTCATTTTCAATACATTTGAGGACATGGGTGAGGAAAAACATATTTTATCCATTTTGAATTCAGGCTGTAACACAGCAACATGTGGAATATGTCAAGGGGTATGAATACTTTCTGAAAGCACTGTATATCTGCTGGCTCTTGAATCACACGGTCATTGAGGATTATTTGCTGAACGTGTTGATTATTTGACCTATTTAAAAGGTAGTTTGTGTATTTCAAGAACAGCTGTGGATAAAAAAAATATTTGTTAGACAATCCATATAGAAGGAGAATTTTGCATTTATAGTTTTAGTTTTACTGGAGCTTCTTAATTTTCTAATGGACTCCCAGTCAGTTGGATATTTGGTTTTATGGTATTTGGTTTTATGGTACTTATGCTTTATCCCTTTCTCTGAACCGATACATTAAGTCAGAGCTAACCCAGGATATCAAGTCATCAATGAAATAATCAAAATTGACATTTTGACATTGTCTTAGCAATTTGAGTGGTGCTTGAGGAACCATTATTTTCCAAACACTGTAAATGATGGAATGATCATTGAAACAGTCTGGAAGAACACCTACATTTATAATCCTGTCAGGCTGTGTCACTAAGAGACAATCCAGCTAAGTCCCATGACTTTCAAGTCATTTTTCAAATCAGACTGATGCACGTTTACACAATCAATAAGATATTTTAATAAAAATTGACTGTGGGACGTTCTGCCAGTTGAGGCCAAGTTAATAAACAGAAGACACTCACCAGATAAGCATATACACAACATGAGTATATGAACCACAATCCCTGTGTTTTATGTATAATTCATTGACTTGATAACCTATGACTTTATTTTATTTATTTAACCTTTATTTAACTAGGTAAGTCAGTTAAGAACAAATTATTATTTTACAATGACGGCCTACCGTCCCTAACCCAGACAACTGTACGCCGCCCTATGGGACTCCCGATCACGGCCAGTTGTGAAACAGCCCAGGATCAAACCAAGGTCTGTAGTGAGGCCTCTAGCACTGAGATGCAGTGCCTTAGACCGCTGCACCACTCGGGAGCCTTCATAAACTAGGACTACTAACAACCTATGAGTACTAAAATAACATATGACTATTAAGATAAATTGACTGTGAATACCGCGTTCAAAACAATTGGTAACTCGGAACAAGGAAATCTCTGACTTCAGTCCGTTCAAGACAACTGGGACATCGGGAAATTTAAACGGTTATCCAACTCGGAATTCCAACTCGGAAACTCTGGCATCTTTCTAGAGCTCTGACTTTTCTTCCAGTAGATCACTGATGTCATGATTTGATACATTTTTTTACGAGTTCCTATTGATAGCACCATAATACAACCTATGACTACCAAGACAACCTATGACTACTAAGATAAACCTTCACTCTAAAAATGCTGGGTTGTTTAGATGACCCAACTGCTGGGATGCAGGCATTGGGTGAATTAGGGCTCTACTTAATCCATATCATGAAAATGCTGCGCTAAAGTCTAATTGAAATGTTCCCGCGTTGGTGGAGATGGCATCATTGTAAACGCTGCATATTCAATCGGTTCAATCGGAAATTACCTTTACATTTCTATTGCAAAATCTGTAACACTTCAGCGATCCGAATTGAATAGAGTCCTTTTTTTCTCAAAAAGAGCAAGGTTGGATTGTTAATGCTGGTTAATTGAGTTATGTCCCAGTGGGTCAGATCAGAAGACTGGAGGCATGGCTTAGTAGGGGCGTAGCTTTCAATTAGTAATTTTTGTCAACCTGTGGGTAATGAAGCTTACACAAGTGCATATGCACATCCCAATGTTGGGATAGTTACCACTTTGTGGGTGGCCAAAAATAACAATTTGAAAGCCACACCCCTAATAAGCCATGCCTCCTCAAAATAACCTATGGATTACATTTAAAAAAGACTGAGCTGGTGTGTTGGGTTATTCACACAACCCATAATAACTCAGTGTTTGTTCTGTCCAATAAGGGGCACCAAATAAACAAAATTGTATTTTTTTTAACCTAGCATTTTTTTGAGTGTACGACTACAAAGAGAGCTAAAATAACATTTACATAATTTAGCACATGCTTTTATCCAGAGCTATTTACAATAGTGAGTGCATACATTTTCATACTTTATCATTTCCTTGGGTATTGAACCCACAACCTTGGCATAGCAAGTACCATGCTGTACCAACTGCGTCACACGGGTCCTGTGAGTAGTGAGATAACCTTTGACTACTCAGCCATTATCAGAGAAAAAAAGCCCACTTGAAGGTAAGGAAATATGGACTGGAGTCTGTCTCATAACAATGATTTATTCTCAGTATTTGGAACTTCCTCGTGGTTGACAATGACAAATTCTTCCAATGTGCTCTTTTTTTTGTTTAAAGTTTCCTCAGTCAAAAGTATTCTGTCTTAGGAAGTAGGCTACTAGCCCTTATGGATTTTGTCTGGGCTCATCTTTCTTTAAGTACATCTGTGCATCCCCCTGCACAGCTACCGAACCGAGGTAGTTACTTGCCACTGAGGAGTTTTAAACCTAGATTGGCTAGTTACGATTCTGGGCACTTTCGCAGGTGAAACGGCCGCCTCCTTGGGAACCGGGAGATGTCTTAGTAAACGCTCAGTTACTAAAAAGGTTGTGAGGTCAGGATTATTTACATGGGGATACATAATGCATGCCTTGTATTGTTTACTTAAGGGAGTGCCTTAACCACACAGACTTCCCCATCCGTTTCTGCCACGGGAAGGTCAACTGTAGAGAGTATGACCAGTATGGAGGCCAGCGCTCTCTCGGTAGCAGCATCTGTTTTTATATCTCTGAATCAAGATGAACAGTAGAAATGGGATACTTCCGAAAATCTATTCTGCAAGTGTATTTTTACCGTCTGGCTTTCACTCTGGAATTGAGGGATTTAGGTTGTGTAGTCCTTTATGAGTTTCATTCTTACATAGTTGGGTGACTTTGAGTTTTTCAGACAATATTGTCTTTAATCATGTATTTGCATTAATGATCACTGATTGCCACTGCTATTAATTAAAATGTAAATTGGATGCAAAACAAACTGGTCGTATGGGTGGTTCCAGATGACTCACTTGACAAACATTGTCTATTTTATGTACATTTGTGAACCTCCATTAAGTATGACATGGTACATTGCAAATGCAATAATGGTATGGTTACTTCATAAAACATAAAATAAAGTAGAGAGGTTGGCCAGAGAGGATAGGTGGGCACATATCACGACCGTCTATCAATCCAAAGATAGTGTGTTCGATTAATGTCAGGGACAACTGTAACATTGAGCTAAACCATTCCCTAATCTTAACCTAATTCACCTAACCTGCTACGTAAATTCTCCTAACCTTTGTAGTTAGTTTCCTAACCAGCAACGTCAATTCACCTTATTATTACTCTGTGTTGTTACAACGCAACAAGCAACCTGGTCTCAGAGAAAGAAGTATAAAACTATTCATCCTCCAAGAAGGATAATAAGTTACATCATCCAATTCGTATGATATTGTACGACCAGGTACGACGTATGATACTATACAGCCTCTAATTTATATGATATTGTATGACCACTGTATATTGTATGACCACCATGCATAAAGTAACATAAAATATGGTACTAAATGGAGGGAAACAAATCAATGCTACAAAATCCTACGAATTGCCATGAGGCCAGGTTGGTGGTCTGGGGTGTTCTGTGGCGTTTGGTTTGGTTATCTATCTAACACTGAAACATGAGTTTGGGTTTGGTTAGGGAGGTTGGGGGTGGGTGAGCTTGACACCCGCTGATGAAATCAAGTGGGTAGAGTTCCCAAGCGGGCGCAAGCTGCCCCACTGCCACAGGGAGCTCCCCGAAACAGTCTGTCGGGGACGGTGGCCACAGCCCGCAGCAGCCTGATTCGCTGATTGGAAATATGCTTCCCTCTCCCTGCAAAATCTGTCTCCCTCCAGGACAGCACAGGCAGGGGAGGAGCGGGGGAACAAGGGTAAGGAGAGAAAGGGAGAGGAGAGAGAGTGAGTGGAGAGGACTTATAATATAAGAGATTTAGAGCCAGAGACAAACACGTGAGGTGATGAAAGAGGGAAAGGGAGGAGAGAGGAAAGAGAGGGAAGAAAATGTTTTATATTGCCATATTGTTTAGATCCAGAGCGCAAAAGGGGAGGTGCAGAGAGAGAGAAATATTAGGGGGGAAAGAGTGAATAGAGAGGATGAATTAAAATATAAGATGTACTATATTGCCATTATTTAGAGTCCGGGTGAAAGAGGTGAGGGGAGGACATAGAAAAGATATGGATAGAAGGTGGGCAGAATTAATTGAGGAGAGATGAGGAGGAGGAGGAGACTGAAACCTAACAAAAGCCAGAGAAATGTTTTAATTTGTGCATAGGCTGAGTCTGTCTATATGGGAGTGCTCTGGTACAGAAACAAAGCAATTAGCCTTTCTGTGCATGCAGGTTCTGTTACTGTAGCCTGGTGGAACCAGCCTGATCGCTGCATTCACCATTCTGTTTTGAAGTGAAATAGAATGGTGAACGCAGAGATCAGGCTGGTTCCACCATGTTACAGTAACAGTAGAATACCCCCAAAACATAGAAAACGTTCCACATTGTCATATTGGTTATAGCCAAAGCGATTAATCTGTCCACTGGTGCTGGGTTTGAGAGTCAAAATATCAGTATCTGAAAGAAAATGTTGGTACTGGCTTGTCTTTAATGTTACTTTTAACTGTCCGAACGCTACTGTGTTGTGAACAGAATCTCTTAACAATAACACACTTATTCCAGTAAAACAGTCAATCGTGTAATGTTCCTTCGGCGCCATTTGACTGTAGAACCTTTCTCCAATACAGCAACAGTTGCAGTCTTTGCAGCTCTGTGTCAAGCAAAAACATTGCATTGAGATAACTAGCAAGGAATTGTGTCCCAATAATCTCTCCTTTCCCTAAAGTGTGCACTTGTTCACTTCTCTTCATGGAAAGGAAATGACTGGTATGGAAACCCTCTAGCTCATGCTTAAACTAATCCAATGCTTTTACATTTGTGGGGAATAGTGAACGAGTGCACACTTCAGGGGGAAGAAGAGATTATTGGGACGCAATCATGGAGCTCTATGGAGCCAGGTTTGGGGCAAAAGAAACTGTGTATTATTAGCACACAATATTCACCGGATATAGTGGCAGTGGCAACCGTTAAACCTACGGTGTTAATGCAAATCTATAAAACCAGGAGAGAAGGTTTAAGGGGATGGAAGAGAGAGTGGCTGGATGGATTTCTGGCTGGCTGGTGTGGCGCCGAAATGATTCCCCACCCCTGCTTAATTACGTTGTGCAGCGCGACGTGAAAAGGTGTCAGAAGCCCATAGAAGCAGATCTGTCCTAATGAATGAAAACAGATGGGACAGACCGCAAGCAGAGCCATTGCCAAGAGATCTAGGGAAGCATAGAGGAGAGAGAGAATATTGAGGGGGGACAGAGAGAGAAAGAAAGATATTGAGAGGGAAAGAAAGCCAAATAGCCAAGTATGTTTGATTTTTAAAGCAAGGGAATAAGAGGCCACACACAAGCAGAATTAGGTCCATGACAGGTCCCCAAGGTCCCTGCCTGCCTTTGCCTGTGTGTGGGACAGTAGTGCTACGTTGGTAAAATCACTGGGAAAGCCTATGCTGTTATAATTGCGTTGTTTTCTGTATAACCCATCGGTTCTTACTTTTATACAAACGGTTACCAACATATTTTCATTTCAAAATGTTATTTAGATACATTTATTCATACTATTTAATCCTTCGACAAGATATAGTCCGAACACAAATATAGGGTTGCTACCCAAGCCGGCTGGTCGATCGTTCTATCTGTTCGGTTGCCAGAGAAGGGACCCAGTCGCTCGTTCTAAATGTTCCATTGCCATAATGGCTGTCAATGTTCTTATCCCTTGCTTGCTAGCTAGCCTACTATAGCTAACTTACAGTCACATCAAACAGTGCAGCCAGAATAACAGCAAAATAGCTGCATTTGCATCTGTTTAAGCTGTTCTCTAGTGACATTTATTGGATACATATACAGTGGCTTGCGAAAGGATTCACCTCCTTTTGGCATTTTTCCTATTTTGTTGCCTTACAACCTGGAACTAAAATAGATTTGATTTACACAACATGCCTACCACTTTGAAGATGCAAAATAATTTTTATGAAACAAACAAGAAATAAGACCAAAAAAACAGAACTTGAGCGTGCATAACTATTCACCCCCCCAAAGTCAATACTTTGTAGACCCACCTTTTGCAGCAATTACAGATGCAAGTCTCTTGGGGTATGTTTATTTGAATTTTATTTATTTCACCTTTATTTAACCATGTAGACAAGTTGAGAACAAGTTCTCATTTACAACTGCGACCTGGCCAAGATAAAGCAAAGAAGTTCGACAAATATAACAACACAGAGTGACACATGGCGTAAAACAAACATACCTTCAATAATACTGTAGAAAAATAAGTCTATATACAATATGAGCAAATGAGGTGAGTTAAGGTGATAAGTATGTCTCTATCAGCTTGGCACATCTAGCCAATGGGATGTTTGCCCATCCTTCAAGGCAAAACTACTCCAGCTCCTTCAAGTTGGATGGGTTCCACTGGTGTACAGCAATCTTTAAGTCATACCATATATTCACAATTGGATTGAGGTCTGGGCTTTGACTAGGCCATTCCAAGGCATTTAAATGCTTCCCCTTAAACCACTTGATTGTTGCTATAGCAGTATGCTTAGGGTCATTATCCTGCTGGAAAGTGAACCTCCGTCCCAGTCTCAAATCTCTGGAAGACTGAAATAGGTTTCCCTCAAGAATTTCCCTGTATTTAACGCCATCCATCATTCCTTCAATTCTGACCAGTTTCCCAGTCCCTGGCTATGAAAAATATCCCAGTAACATGATGCTGCCACCACCATGCTTCATTGTGGGGATGGTGTACTCAGGGTGATGAGCGGTGTTATGTTTTCACCACATGTAGCATTTTCCTTGATTGCCAAAAAGCTTGACCCTACCCCCTCCTCTCTTCTCCAGACCATTTCCGGAGACCTTCTCCCTTACCTCACCTCACTCATCAACTCAACCTTGACCGCTGGCTACGTCCCTTCCGTCTTCAAGAGAGCAAGAGTTGCACCCCTTCTCAAAAAACCTACACTCGATCCCTCCGATGTCAACAACTACAGACCAGTATCCCTTCTTTCTTTTCTCTCCAAAACTCTTGAGCGTGCCGTCCTTGGCCAGCTCTCTTGCTATCTCTCTCAGAATGACTTTCTTGATCCAAATCAGTCAGGTTTCAAGACTGGTCATTCAACTGAGACTGCTCTTCTCTGTGTCACGGAGGCTCTCCGCACTGCATAAAGCTAACTCTCTCTCCTCTGCTCTCATCCTTCTAGACCTATCTGCTGCCTTTGATACTGTGAACCATCAGATCCTCCTCTCTACCCTCTCCGAGTTGGGCATCTCCGGCACGGCTCACTCTTGGAAACTAACCGCCATGTTGGAGAGATCTAAAATCGAAAATACTATGTAAATAATCCATTACCTTTGATTCTCTTCATCAGATGTCACTTCCAAAGAATCCCAGGTCCATAACGAATGTAGTTTTGTTCAAAAAAGCTCATCATTTATGTCCAAAAACCTCCGTGTTGTTAGCACATGATCTAAGCCAGCCGGACTTCACTTCACTTCACAAACGGAAAAAATATATTTACGTTCGTTCAAACATGTCAAGCGTTGTATCGCATAAATCATTAGGGCCTTTTTTAACCAGAACATGAATAAAATTCAAGGCGGACCATTGGGTTCTCTTTTAAAACGTTTCGGAATGAGAGTACCCACCATCAACTCGCGCGCAAGGTGTCTAATGGGCCATCACCGTTCCAAGGCTCTTCTTCAGTCAGATCTCAGAGTAGAAGACTCAAAACACTTTGTAAAGGCTGGGGACATCTTGTGGAAGCAATAGGAAGTGCCAAAACATTCCTCAGCCCCTTTGTTTTTCAATGGTATAGGCTTAAAGTCAATTCAACACATCAGGTACCCACTTCCTGTCAGAATCTGTCTCAGGGTTTTGCCTGCCAAATGAGTTCTGTTATGCTCACAGACACCATTCAAACAGTTTTAGAAACTTTAGGGTGTTTTCTATCCATATATAATAAGTATATGCATATTGTAGTTACTGGGTAGGATTAGTAACCAGATTAAATCGGGTACATTTTTTTATCCAGCCGTGAAAATACTGCCCCCTATACCCTAACAGGTTAATCATAAGGCATACACACCCGCCCTTCTTCTTAATAGAGAGATGTTTGTTTCTGTCGGCGCGAAGCGTTTAGAAACCAGGTGGATGTACGGACTCTGACGTATCCCGAGTGAGCCATGTTTCCGTGAAACAGAGAATGTTACAATCTCTGATGTCTTTCTGGAAGGCAACCCTTGCTCGAATTTCGTCTACCTTGTTGTCAAGAGACTGCACATTTGCAAGGAGTGTACTCGGGAGCGGTGGGCGATGTGCCCATCCATGGAGCCTGACCAGAATATCGCTCCGTCTCCCCCTTCTGCGGCGCCGTTGTTTTGGGTCGCCTGCTGGGATCCGATCCATTATCCTGGGTGGTGGACCAAACAGAGGATCCGCTTTGGGAAAGTTGTATTCTTGGTTGTAATGTTGGTAAGTTGAGGTTGCTCTTACAGTGAGGGGAAAAAGTATTTGATCCCCTGCTGATTTTGTAACTTTGCCCACTGACAAAGAAATGATCAGTCTATAATTTTAATGGTAGGTTTATTTAAACAGTAAGAGACAGAATAACAACAAAAAAATCCAGAAAAAAACATGTCAAAAATGTTATAAATTGATTTGCATTTTTAATGAGGGAAATAAGTATTTGGCCCCCTCTCAATCAGAAATATTTCTGGCTCCCAGGTGTCTTTTATACAGGTAACGAGCTGAGATTAGGAGCACACTCTTAAAGGGAGTGCTCGTAATCTCAGCTTGTTACCTGTAAAAGACACCTGTCCACAGAAGCAATCAATCAATCAGATTCCAAACTCTCCACCATGGCCAAAGAGCTCTCCAAGGATGTCAGGGACAAGATTGTAGACCTATGCAAGGCTGGAATGGGCTACAAGACCATCGCCAAGCAGCTTGGTGAGAAGGTGACAACAGTTGGTGCGATTATTCGCAAATGGAAGAAACACAAAACAACTGTCAATCTCCCTCGGCCTGGGGCTCCATGCAAGATCTCACCTCGTGGAGTTGCAATGATCATGAGAATGGTGAGGAATCAGCCCAGAACTACACGAGAGGATCTTGTCAATGATCTCAAGGCAGCTGGGACCATAGTCACCAAGAAAACAATTGGTAACACACTACGCCGTGAAGGACTGAAATCCTGCAGTGCCCGTAAGGTCCCCCTGCTGAAGAAAGCACATATACATGCCCATCTGATGTTTGCCAATGAACATCTGAATGATTCAGAGGACAACTGGGTGAAAGTGTTGTGGTCAGATGAGACCAAAATGGAGCTCTTTGGCATCAGCTCAACTCGCCGTGTTTGGAGGAGGAGGAATGCTGCCTATGACCCCAAGAACACCATCCCCACCGTCAAACATGGAGGTGGAAACATTATGCTTTGGGGGTGTTTTTCTGCTAAGGGGACAGGACAACTTCACCGCATCAAAGGGACGATGGACGGGGCCATGTACCATCAAATCTTGGGTGAGAACCTCCTTCCCTCAGCCAGGGCATTGAAAATGGGTCATGGGTGGGTATTCCAGCATGACAATGACCCAAAACACAAGGCCAAGGCAAGAAAAGAGTGGCTCAAGAAGAAGCACATTAACCTTTTACATCTAGACGTTCCACTAGCGGAACACCTGCTCCAATATCCAATGATGGGCGTGGCGCGAAATACAAAGTCCTCAAATCCGAAAACTTCAATTTTTCAAATATATGACTATTTTACACCATTTTAAAGACACGACTCTCCTTTATCTAACCACACTGTCCGATTTCAAAAAGGCTTTACAGCGAAAGCAAAACATTAGATTATGTCAGCCAGAGTACCCAGCCAGTACCCACCCATTTTTCAAGCTAGCATATAATGTCACAAAAAACAAAACCAAAGCTAAATGCAGCACTAACCTTTGATGATCTTCATCAGATGACATTCTAGGACATTATGTTATACAATACATGCATGTTTTGTTCAATCAAGTTCATATTTATATCAAAAAACAGCTTTTTACATTAGCATGTGACGTTCAGAACTAGCATACCCACCAAAACTTCCGGTGAATTTACTAAATTACTCACGATAAACGTTCACAAAAAGCATAAATTATTTTAAGAATTATAGATACAGAACTCCTTTATGCAATCGCTATGTCCGATTTTAAAATAGCTTTTCGGTGAAAGCACATTTTGCAATATTCTGAGTAGATAGCTCGCCATCACGGGCTAGCTATTTTGACACCCACCAAGTTTAGCCCTCACCAAACTCAGATTTACAATAAGAAAAATTTGATTACCTTTGCTGTTCTTCGTCAGAATGCACTCCCAGGACTTCTACTTCAATACCAAATGTTGGTTTGGTTCCAAATAATCCATAGTTATATCCAAATAGCGGCGTTTTGTTGTGCGTTCAAGACACTATCCGAAGGGTGACGACGGGTGACTCGCCCGGCGCGTTTCGTGACAAAAAATTCAAAATATTCCATTACTGTACTTCGAAGCATGTCAAACGCTGTTTAAAATCAATTTTTATGCCATTTTTCTCGTAAAAAAAGCAATAATATTCCGACCGTGAAACCCTGTTTTCGTTCAAAGACGAAAAACTAAAAACATGGTGTCGGCTCGTGCACCGCCCCCAGTCTCATTGTTCTCAGATCGACCACTATCCAAATGCTCTACTGTTTTTCAGCCATGGCCTGCAAAGTCATCATTCCCCGTTCTGCCGCCTTCTGAGAGCCTATGGGAGCCGTAGGAAGTGTCACGTTACAGCAGAGATCCTCAGTTTTCAATAAAGAGAGTGTAGAAGGCCAATAAATGGTCAGAGAGGTTTTGGCCTGCCAAATGAGTTCTGTTATACTCACAGACACCATTCAAACAGTTTTAGAAACTTTGGAGTGTTTTCTATCCAAAGCTAATAATTATATGCATATTCTGGGCAGGAGTAATAATCAGATTAAATTGGGTAAGTTTTTTATCCGGCCGTGAAAATACTGCCCCCTATCCATAACAAGTTAAGGTCCTGGAGTGGCCTAGCCAGTGTGTGCAAACTTGGTGGCCAACTACAAGAAACATCTGACCTCTATGATTGCCAACAAGGGTTTTGCAACCAAGTACTAAGTCATGTTTTGCATAGGGGTCAAACTCTTATTTCCCTCATTAAAATGCAAATCATTTCATAACATTTTTGACATGCGTTTTCAGGATTTTTTTGTTGTTATTCTGTCTCTCACTGTTCAAATAAACCTACCATTAAAATTATAGACTGATAATTTCTTTGGCAGTGGGCAAACGTACAAATTCAGCACGGGATCAAATACTTTTTTCCCCTCACTGTATATCCAATAGTTATTCGCGGCTGTATGTAATGACTTAAGATTTCCTGGGGTAACATTGTAAGAAATAATACAGTAAAAAACTAAATACTCCAGAACGTGAAGCGAGGCGGCCATCTCTGTTGTCGCCGGATGTGGGCACACTCCTGGGCAAGACTACATTCATTCATAGGACCTACTGAGGAGATGAGTCTTCAATAAAGACTTAAAGGTTGAGACCGAGTCTGCGTCTCTCTCGTCGGTAGGCAGACATTCCATAAAAATTGAGCTCTATAGGAGAAAGCCCTGCCTCCAGCTGTTTGCTTAGAAATTATAGGGACAGTAAGGAGGCCTGCGTCTTGTGACCCTAGCATACATGTAGGTTTGTACGGCAGGACCATATCTGAAAGATAGGTAGGAGCAAGCCTTTAATGCTTTGTAGGTTAGCAGTAAAACCTTGAAAGCGGCCTTTGCCTTAACGGGAAGCCAGTGTAGAGAGGCTAGCGCTGGAGTAATATGATCAAATTCTTTGGTTCTAGTCACGATTCTAGCAGCCGTGATTAACACTAACTGAAGTTTATTTAGTGCTTTATCCGGGTTGCCGGAAGTCGATCATTGCAGTAATCTAACCTAGAAGTGACAAAAGCACGGATACATTTTTTCTGCCACATTTTTGAAAAGAAAGTTTCAGATTTTCGCAATGTTACGTAGATGGAAAAAAGCTGTCCTTGATATGTTTGTCAAAAGAGAGATCAGGGTCCAGAGTAACGCCGAGGTCCTTCATAGTTTTATTTGAGACGACTGTACAACCACCAGCCTTTAGTCTTGAAATCTTTGATTGTGTTCTACATGTGAATCCTTAGGTAACTTGCCTCTACCATCCATCCTATTATCCAACATGCAATCATTGGATAAGCGACTGGTTGAGCTCCGATCAAGATTATCTTACCAATGGGACACCTTTTTAGGATCCACACCTTTTTTACAATTTTTGCCTAAAATGACATACCCAAATCTAACTGCCTTTAGCAAGGATATGCATATTCTTGGTACGATTTGAAAGGAAACACATTGAAGTTTGTGGAAATGTGAAAGGAATGTAGGAGAATATAACACAATAGATCTGGTAAAATGATAAAACCAAAAAAAAAAAGTTATTTTGTATTTTTTTGTACCATCTTTGAAATGCAAGAGAAAGGCCATAATGTATTATTCCAGCCCAGGTGCAATTTACATTTTGGCCACCAGATGGCAGCAGTGTGTGTGCAAAGTTTTAGATTGATCCAATGAACCATTGTATTTCTGTTTCAAATTCTGTATCAAGACTGCCCAAATGTGGTTAATTTATAACTTTTCAAGTTCAATACTTTGCATTCTCCTCAAACAATAGCATGGTATTCTTTCACTGTAATAGCTACTGTAAATTGGACAGTGCAGTTAGATTAACAAGAATTTAAGCTTTCTGCCAATATAAGATATTTCTATGTCCTGGGAAATTTTGTTACTTACAACCTCATACTAATCGCATTAGCCTACGTTAGCTCAACCGTCCTGTGGACAGGACACTGATACCGAAGAAGTTAAACAGATGGGTGGAGCTGAGGTTTAAGAGGGTGTGAACGATGCTGAATGGGTGCAGACAAAGAAGAGCTCTAGGTTTACCAAAACATTCAACATTCAAGGACCATTTTCTCAACTTTCAAAGCAGAATTACCATCCCATTGTTCCTCAACTAGTTTATGATATACAATTTTCTATCTATGAGTCTACTTTTATCCAATGTAAAATAGACAATTTCAAATTTTTCTTCATAAGACCAAATCGAGCCGGTCACTCACAAACGTATACCTTCCTGGTAATGGTGCTGCTGATGGGACTAGTTTTTTCCAACCCTTTTCTCCCAGGACAGCAAGTGGGTAACCTGTCCCTTACTTCCATCCTATTAGCCAACGTGCAATCATTGGATAAGTGACTGGATGAGCTCTGATCAAGATTATTTTACCAATTAGACCCCTTTTTAATTTTTTTCAATTTTCGGCAAAAATGACATACCCAATTCTAACTGCCTGTATCTCAGAACCTGAAGCAAGGATATGCATATTCTTGATACTGTCACGTCTGCTCCTGCTCCTCGCCTCTGGCGTATGACGTTGCCAGAGTACTAACCACCGGTCCTGGGATTCATCATTATGCACACCTGGCACTCATCATTACCACACCTGTTAATCATTATGATTCACACCTGGACCCTATTACCTTCATAATTTCCTCCCCTTTATATGTCAATCTCCCATGTTCACTCACCAGCTGGTATTGTTCTTTTGTATCGGCGTTCTGCCTTGTGTTAGTGTCGTGTTCTTGGTTTTGTTGTTTGATTAAAACATTTCACCTGCACCTGCTTCCGACTCACCGCCCCATCATTACAGATACCATTTGAAAGGAAAAACTTTGACGTTTGTGGAAATGAGAAATTAATGTAGGGATTATAAGACATTAGATCTGGTAAAAGATCATTCAAAGAAAAAAACAACCGTTCTGTTGTATTTTTTTGTTCCATTATCTGTGAAACGCAAGAGAAAGGCCATTATATGACTTAGGACTCTAGGCACAATTTAGATTTTGGCCAATAGATGGCATCAGTGCATGTGCAAAGTTTTCGACTGATCCAATGTACCATTGAATTTCTGTTCAAAATGTTGTATCAAGTCTGCCCAAATGTGTCTAATTGGTCAATATATACATTTTCAAGTACATAACTGTACACTCTCCTCAATTAATAGGCTGGTATGTTTTCAAAGTAATTGCTACTGTAAATTGGACAGTGCAGTTAGATTTACAAGAATTTAAGCTTTCTGCCCTTATAAGACGTCGATATCCTGGGAACTGTTATTGTTATTTACAAACTTGTGCTAATCACATTAGCACATGTAAGCTAAACCATCCCGCGGGGGCGACACCGATCCTGTAGAGGTTTTAACCTCTATGGGCTAGGTGGGCAAGCGTCCCACCCCTGGTACACCCTATCAACAGTAGGTGAAATATCAAGGGCGCCAAATTTGAAAACAATTAAATGTCATAATTCAAATTTCTCAAACATACAACTATCTTACACCCTTTGAAAGATAAACATCTCTTTAATCTAACCACGTTGTCCGATTTCAAAAAGGCTTTACGGCGAAAGCATAAAGTTAGATTATGTTAGGACAGTACATTGAAAATAGCTGTGTGTAATGTTTTGTCAATGCAAAGACAGGCGTCACCAAAAGCAGAAAACCAGCTAAAATTATGCACTAACCTTTGACAATCTTCATCAGATGACACTCCTAGGACATTATGTTAGACAATACAGGCATTTTTTGTTCTATCAAGTTAATATTTATATCCAAAAACAGCGTTTTACTATGGCGTTGATGTTGAGGAAATATTTTCCCTCCAATACCGCCAGTCAATCAGCACAACAAATTAAATAATTACTATTCAAAAACATTGGTAAAATATTATATTGTCATTCAAATAATTATAGATTTACATCTCTTGAACGCAACTGCATTGCCAGATTTAAAAATAACCTTACTGGGAAATCACACTTTGCAATAATCTGAGCACTGCCCAGAAAAATAGGCTTTGCGATACAGACTAAGCGCCATGTTGGAGAGATCTAAAATCAAAAATACTATGTAAATAATCCCTTACCTTTGATTATCTTCATCAGAAGGCACTTCCAGGAATCCCAGGTCCATAACAAATGTAGTTTTGTTCGAAAAGCTCATAATTTATGTCCAAAAAACTCTGTGTTGTTAGCGCGTCCTGTAGGCCACTCAAAAACATGAACGACGCCCGCCGGACTTGTCTTCATGAAAGAGGGGAGAAAAAAATATTTACGTTCGTTCAAACATGTCAAACGTTGTCTAGCATAAATCATTAGGGCCTTTTTCAACCAGAACTTCAATAATATTCAAGGCGGACGATTGCATTCTCTTTTAACCTCTATGGGCTAGGTGGGATGCTTGCAGCCAGTTTAATCCCGTGGCGCGTTATTCAAATACCTTAGAAATGCTATTACTTCAATTTCTCAAACATATGACTATTTTACACCATTTTAAAGACAAGACTCTCGTTAATCTAACCACACTGTCCGATTTCAAAAAGGCTTTACAACGAAAGCAAAACATTAGATTATGTCAGCAGAGTACCCAGCCAGAAATAATCAGACACCCATTTTTCAAGATAGCATATAATGTCACATAAACCCAAAACACAGCTAAATGCAGCACTAACCTTTGATGATCTTCATCAGATGACACACCTCGGAAATTATGTTATACAATACATGCATGTTTTGTTCAATCAAGTTCATATTTATATCAAAAACCAGCTTTTTACATTAGCATGTGACTAGCATTCCCACCGAACACTTCCGGTGAATTTACTAAATTACTCATGATAAACGTTCACAAAAAACATAACAATTATTTTAAGAATTATAGATACAGAACCCCTATATGCACTCGCTATGTCCGATTTTAAAATAGCTTTTCGGTGAAAGCACATTTTGCAATATTCTAAGTACATAGCCCGGCATCACAGGGCTAGCTATTTAGACACCCACCAAGTTTAGCCCTCACCAAAGTCAGATTTACTATAAGAAAAATGTTATTACCTTTGCTGTTCTTCGTCAGAATGCACTCCCAGGACTTCTACTTCAATAACAAATGTTGGTTTGGTCCCAAATAATCCATAGTTATATCCAAATAGCGGCGTTTTGTTTGTGCGTTCAAGACACTATCCGAAGGGTAAATAAGGGTCACACGCCCGACGCGTTTCGTGACAAAAACATTTCTAAATATTCCATTACCGTACTTCGAAGCATGTCAACCGCTGTTTAAAATCAATTTTTATGGCATTTTTCTCGTAAAAAAAGCGATAATATTCCGACCGGGAGTGGTGGTTTTCGTTCAAAGAGAGAGAAAGTAAACATGGAGTCGACTCGGGCACGAGCGCCCCGTCCCATTGTCCTCAGATCGACCACTATCAAAATGAGCTAATGTTTTTCAGCCATGGGCTGCAAAGCCACGATTCAGCTTTCTCGCGCCTTCTGAGAGCCTATGGGAGCGTTAGAAAATGTCACGTCATGCCAGAGATCCCCTGTTTTTGTTAGAGATGATCAATAAGGCCATGAAATGGTCAGAGAGAGCGCTTCCTGTTTGGAATCTTCTCAGGTTTTGGCCTGCCAAATGAGTTCTGTTATACTCACAGACACCATTCAAACAGTTTTAGAAACTTTAGGGTGTTTTCTAAATCAAACAATTATATGCATATTCTACTTACTGGGCAGGAGTAGTAACCAGATTAAATCGGGTACGTTTTTATCCGGCCTTGCAAATACTGCCCCATAATCCCAACAGGTTAAACGTATTGGAACGAGAGTACCCAAACATGAACTCGCGCGCCAGAGTCGTATCGGCCATCCGCTTATGACCAACGTTCCAAGTCTCTTGTTCGGTCAGTTTTGACAGTAGAAGACTCAAACCACTTTGTAAAGACTGGTGACATCTAGTGGCAGCCAAGTGCATAATGATGAATAAGCCCCTGTGTGTTTCAATGGCATAGGCTTGAAGGTAATTCAACACATCAGGTATCCACTTCCTGTCAGAATTTGTCTCAGGGTTTTGACTGCCATATGAGTTCTGTTATACTTACAGACACCATTCAAACAGTTTTAGGAAATTCAGAGTGTTTTCTATCCAAATCCGTTAATAATATGCATATCCTAGCTTCTGAGTTGGTGTAGGAGGCAGTTAAAAATGGGCACATATATTTTTCAAAATTCTCAATACTGCCCCCTATCCCCAACAGGTTAACCTCTCTTGGGTAGGGGGCAGTATTTTGAATTTTGGATGAATGAGGTGCCTGTTACTCAGGCCCAGAATCTAGGATATGCATTTGCATGGTAGTATTGGATAGAAAACACTTTAAAGTTTCCAAAACTGGTAAAATAATGTCTGTGAGTATAACAGAACTGATATGGCAGACAAAAACCTGAGGAAAATCCATACAGGAAGTGGGATATTTTTGATGCGGGTACTTTTCAATTGAATGTCTATACAGTATGCTTTTGGATAGGACCCAAATTGCTGTTCCTATGGCTTCTACTAGATGTCAACAGTCTTTAGACATTGTTTCAGGCTTGTATTCTGAAAAACAAGGAAGAATGAGACCATTTTGTAAGTGGCATGCAGAACGAAGCAGAGCTCCTTTGCGCACGTGACCGATAGCGTGCCCTTCGTTCTATTTCCTTTCTATTGAAGACGCTATTCTCCGGTTGAAATATTATCAATTATTTAGACAATAGACAACCTTAGGATTAATTATAAACATCGTTTGACATGTTTTGACGAACTTTACCGGTACTATTCGTCTGCATGTCGTGACCGCCTTTGAGCCAGTGGATTACTGAACAAAACGCGCCAACAAAACTGAGTTTTTGGGACATAAAGAGGGATTTTATCGAACAAAATGAACATTTATTGTGTAACATGGACTCTTTTGACTGCAAACATATGAAGATCATCAAAGGTAAGTGATTCATTTTATCGCTATTTCTGACTTTTGTAATTCCTTTACTTGGTTGTAAAATGTTTGTATGCTTTTGTAAGTGGGGCACTGTCCTCAGAAAATCGCATGGTATGCTTTTGCCGTAAAGTCTTTTTGAAATCTGACACAGCGGGTGGATTAACAAGAAGTTAATGTTTAATTTGATGACACTACAGTAGTAGGCTTGATTTACCAACAACGACGACACGGCCTACAGGGAGGAGGTGAGGGCCCTCAGAGTGTGGTGTCAGGAAAATAACCTCACACTCAACGTCAACAAAACAAAAGGAGATGATCGTGGACTTAATTACTCAGCATAAAACGTTCACAAATAACAATTATTTTAAGAATTATAGATACAGAACTCCTTTATGCAATCGCGGTGTCAGATTTTAAAATAGCTTTTCGGCGAAAGCACATTTTGCAATATTTTGAGTAGATAGCCCGGCCATCACGGCTAGCTAATTTGACACCCACCAAGTTTGGCCCTCACCAAACTCAGATTTAATACAGGCAGGATATAACCCCACCCACTTTCCCAAAGCACAGCCCCAACACCGTTCCGTTCACCTTCAAATCAAATTTTATTGGTCACATGGTTAGCAGATGTTAATGTGAGTGCAGTGAAATGATTGTGCTTCTAGTTCCGACCGTGCAGTAATATCTAACAAGTAATCTAACAAGTAATCTAACAATTTCACAACAACTACCTTATACACACAAGTGTAAAGGAATGAACAAGAATATGTACATATAAATATATGGATGAGCCAACTGGCAAGTGTCAGTGAAGACACTTGCCAGTTGGTCAGCACATGCACGCAGTACACGTCCTGGTAATCCGTCTGTCCCTGCAGCCTTGTGAATGTTGACCTGTTTAAAGGTCTTACTCACATCGGCTGAGGAGAGCGTGACCACACAGTCTCCCGGTACAGCTGGTGCTCTCATGTATTTTTCAGTATTATTTACCTCGAAGTGAGCATAGAAGTAGTTTAGCTCATCTGGTAGGCTCGTGTCACTGGGCAGCTCTTGGCTGTGCTACCTTTTGTAGTCTGTAATGGTTTGCAAGCCTTGACACATCCGACGAGCGTCAGAGCCGGTGTAGTATGATTCAATCTTAGTCCTGTATTGATGCTTTGCCTGTTTGATGGTTCATCGGAAGGCATAGCGGGATTTCTTATAAGCTTCTGGGTTAGAGTCCCGCTCCTTGAAAGCGGCAGCTCTACCCTTTAGCTCAGTGCAAATGTTGCCTATAATCCATGGCTTCTGGTTGGGGTATGTACATACAGTCACTGTGGGGACGACATCCTCGATGCACTTATTGATAAAGCCAGTGACTGATGTGGTGTACTCCTCAATGCCATCAGATGAATCCCGGAACATGTTCCAGTCTGTGATAGCAAAACAGTCCTGTAGTTTAGCATCTGCTTCATATGACCACTTTTTGTATTGATCTAGTCAGTGTTGCTTCCTGCTTTAATTTTTAATTGTAAGCAGAAATAACGAAGATAGAATTATGGTCAGATTTGCCAAATGGAGGGCGAGGGGGAGCTTTGTATGCGTCTCTGTGTGTGGAGTAAAGGTGGTCCAGAGTTTTTCCTCTGGTTGCACATTTAACATGCTGATAGAAATTTGATAAAACAAATGTAAGTTTTCCTGCATTAACTAATAATGTGACTTCTGAAGGTAATTGGTTGCACCAGATCTTATTTAGGGGCTTCATAGCAAAGGGGTGAATAAAAGCAGCAAAAAAAGTAACGGTCCTTTTTCAGGACCCTGTCTTTCAAAGATATTTCATAAAAATCTAAATAACTTCACAGATCTTCATTGTAAAGGGTTTAACCTGTTGGGGATAGGGGGCAGTATTTGCACGGCCGGATAAAAAACGTACCCGATTTAATCTGGTTACTACTCCTGCCCAGTAACTAGAATATGCATATGATTGTTTGATTTGGATAGAAAACACCCTAAAGTTTCTCAAACTGTTTGAATGGTGTCTGTGAGTATAACATAACTCATTTGGCAGGCCAAAACCTGAGAAGATTCCAAACAGGAAGCGCTCTCTCTGACTTTTTCTTGGCCTTCTTGATCATCTCTAACCAAAACAGGGGATCTCTGGCATGACGTGACATTTTCTAACGCTCCCATAGGCTCTCAGAAGGCGCCAGAATGATGAATGGTGGCTTTGCAGGCCCTGGTTGAAAAACAGTAGCGCATTTTGTAAGTGGTCGATCTGAGGACAATGAGACTGGAGGCGCGTGCACGAGCCAACACCATGTTTACTTTCTCTCTCTTTGAACGAAAACAACGACTCCCGGTCGGAATAATATCGCTTTTTTATGAGAAAAATCGCATAAAAATTGATTTTAAACAGCGTTTGACATGCTTCGAAGTACGGTAATGGAATATTTGAATTTTTTTGTCACGAAACGCGTCGGGCGCGTCACCCTTCTTTACCCTTCGGATAGTGTCTTGAACGCACGAACAAAACGCCGCTATTTGGATATAACTATGGATTATTTGGAACCAAACCAACATTTGTTATTGAAGTAGAAGTCCTGGGAGTGCATTCTGACGAAGAACAGCAAAGGTAATACAATTTTTCTAATAGTAAATCGGAGTTTGGTGAGTTTGGTGAGTACCACACTTGGTGGGTGTCAAATAGCTAGCCGTGATGGCTGGGCTATCTACTGAGAATATTGCAAAATGTGCTTTCACCGAAAAGCTATTTTAAAATCGGACATATCGAGTGCATAGAGGAGTTCTGTATCTATAATTCTTAAAATAATTGTTATGTTTTTTTTGTGAACGTTTATCGTGAGTAATTTAGTAAAAAAGTGATAATATTCCGACCGGCAAAGCCTGTTTACATTCAACGAGAGAGAAAGTAAAAGCATGCTATCCCCTCATGCACGAGCCTCATTCTAAAGGCCCGTGTATTACCTTCGCTGTTCTTCGTCAGAAACTTTGGAGTGTTTTCTATCCAAAGCTAATAATTATATGCATATTCTAGTTTCTGGGCAGGAGTAATAATCAGATTAAATCGGGTACGTTTTTTATCCGGCCGTGAAAATACTGCCCCCTAGTCATAACAGTAAGGTCTGGAGACTGGCTAGGCCACTCCAGAGCGGTTGCTAGAGCGGTCATGTGAGTATCTTGTCAATATAATAGACAATCTTTAGATAGCATAAATGGATATCATAAGGTGAATGCACCAATTTGTAAGTCGCTCTGGATAAGAGCGTCTGCTAAATTACTTAAATGTAAATGTAAATAAATGTTTTAATGTTGGTCTTGAAGCTTAATTGGCCAAGGAGCAGGACCATTTTGAATAGCTACATCTGTATTCCTATGGTTCTCATTCAAACCCATGTTAGGTTTATGCAAATGTTAAATGGTTATCATCTTTTGACACCAAACTACAGTCGTGGCCAAATATTAATTTTCACAAAGTTTGCTGCTTCAGTGTCTTCAGATATTTTTGTCAGATGTTACTATGGAATACTGAAGTATAATTACAAGCTTTTCATAAGTGTCAAAGGCTTTTATTGACAATTAAATGAAGTTGATGCAAAGAGTCAATATTTGCAGTGTTGACCCTTCTTTTTCAAGACCTCTGCAATCTGCCCTGGCATGCTGTCAATTATCTTCTGGGCCACATCCTGACTGATTGTCACAGTATCCACAGAAAATGGTGCCCCTCCTCGGCCGGGCGGCGCTCAGCGGTCGTCGTCGCCGGTCTACTAGCTGCCACCGATCTATGTTTCTGTGTTCGTTGTGTTTTGTCTCTGTTTAGGTCCGCACCTGTTTCCGTTTCTGTCATTAGTAGGGGGGTATTTAGTTTGTTCATTTTGTGCGGGATTTAGTTTGTGTTTTGTGCGGGATTGTTGGTTTGTCAGCGGGCAGTGGGGTATTACGCTGTGGCCGTGGTTTTTCTCCATCATTTTTTTGGAGGATTTATTTTCTCGCCGGGCTGTGCCCCGTGCATGATTTTCCCTTTGTGGATTACCTGTTTCCCTTTTGGGTATTGTGCGCTCCCTGTGCCTTTTTGATCACCTAGTGTTTGGGTGTGAATAAACTTCGAGCTACTGGACAATATCTCCTGCATTTGACTCTGCTCCTTCCTCCTGCCCTAAGTACCCGTGACACTGATGGCAGCCGATCCTTGCATAATCAATGCTTGGAGTTTGTCAGAATTTGTGGTTTTTGTTTGTCCACCCGCCTCTTGAGGATTGACCACAAGTTCTCAATGGGATTAAGGTCAGGGGAGTTTCCTGGCCATGGACCCAAAATATTGATGTTTTGTTCCCCGAGCCACTTAGTTATCACTTTTGCCTTATGGCAAGGTGCTCCATCATGCTGGAAAAGGCATTGTTCATCACCAAACTGTTCCTGGATGGTTGGGAGGAGTTGCTCTCGGAGGATGTGTTGGTACCTCTTTATTTCTGGCTGTGTTCTTAGGCAAAATTGTGAGTGAGCCCACTGCCTTGGCTGAGAAGCAACCCCACACATGAATGGTCTCAGGATGCTTTACTGTTGGCATGAAACAGGACTGATGGTAGCACTCACCTTGTCTTCTCCGGACAAGCTTTTTTCCTGATGCCCCAAACAATCGGAAAGGGGATTCATCAGAGAAAAGGACTTTACCCCAGTCCTCAGCAGTCCAATCCCTGTACCTTTTGCAGAATATCAGTCTGTCCCTGATGTTTTTCCTGGAGATAAGTGGCTTCTTTGCTGTCCTTCTTGACACCTGGCCATCCTCCAAAAGTATTTGCCTCACTGTGCGTGCAGATGCACTCACACCTGCCTGCTGCCATTCCTGAGGAAGCTCTGTACTGGTGGTGCCCCGATCCTGCAGCTGAATCAACTTTAGGAGACGGTCCTAGCGCTTGCTGGACTTTCTTGGGCGCCCTGAAGCCTTCTTCACAACAATTGAACCGCTCTCCTTGAAGTTCTTGATGATCCAATAAATTTTGATTTAGGTGCAATCTTACTGGCAGCAATATCGTTGCCTGTGAAGCCCTTTTTCAGCAAAGCAATGATGACGAAACGTTACCTTGCAGGTAACCATGGTTGAAGAAGGAAGAACAATGATTCCAATGCACCACCCTCGGTTTGAAGCTTCCAGTCTGTTATTCGAACTCAATCAGCATGAAAGAGTGATCTCCAGCCTTGTCCTCATCAACACTCACACCTGTATTAACGAGAGAATCACTGACATGATGTCAGCTGGTCCTTTTGTGGCAGGGCTGAAATGCAGTGGAAATGTTATTTGGGGATTCAGTTCATTTGTATGGCAAAGAGGGACTTTGCAATTAATGCAATTCATCACATTCTGGAGTATATTCAAATTGACATGATACAAACTGAGGCAGCAGACTTTGTGAACATTTATATTTGTGTCATTCTCAAAACTTTTGGCCACGACTGTACTGTAAGTAAGATCAGTCTGACCATCTCAACATTGGTTTGGAGTTGATAGTTTAAATGTGCAACCAGAGGAAAAACACTCTGGACCACCTTTTTGACTGTACGTACATACCACAACCAGAAGCCATGGATTACAGGCAGCATCCTCACTGAGCTAAAGGGTAGAGCTGGCGCTTTCAAGGAGCGGGACTGTAACCCGGAAGCTTATAAGAAATCCTCCTATGAATATAACACAATTGATCTGGTAAAAGATAATACAAAAAAAAAAAAAAACGTCTTTTGTACTTATTCAAAAAATAATAATGATGAGAGGTGTTGGGTTTGCGCCAGACATAGCGTTTTCCTTGATAGGCATAAGCTACATTCTTGTCTCATCTGACCAGTGTACCTTCTTCCATAAGTTTGGGGAGTCTCCCGCATGCCTTTTGGCGAACACCAAATGTGTTTGCTTATTTTTTTTCTTTAAATGGCAGGCTATAACTTTGAATTAATAATAATGTAGACTAAATAAAAAAAAAATTTACTTGCTAGGCTCCTGACTGATTTAGGGTTAAAATGTTATTTAGTAGCCTGTTGAAATATCAAATGTCAATTGATAGGGACAGAATCATTACTTCCCAAGTAAAGTAAATGTTTTGTCTCTTCTTCGGTTGTAGCCCAGCCTCAAAATATCATGTCATAGAGACAAAGCAAATATATCCCATAGGCATCGGAGTCATGTCTTTCCCCGACATTTTACGCTTGTTTCTAGCATAAAGCTTTGTGGACTAAAGCGTTGTTCTAGATAACTTTATATAATCGAGTCAATATGACATTTTTTTTTGCTTAACAACGGGTAGGCCTGTGCTTTTAGCCATTTTCTTTAACCAAAGCCACAATACTCTCACATACCCCCTCAATTCGAACCCTGGTTTTAACTTAACAAGCTCTTCACTGACACTGAGATATTGAAGGAATGCATTTCGTCTGTCAAACAGGTAGGCCTTCCACTTTCTGGAATAGGAAGAAATAGGTACCAACACAAAGCCCTCTTGTTGTTAGTAGCCTATTGTCAAATTAAAATGGAGACGGTTTAAATGAATTAAGTCTTCTCAAATTAGCCTATTTTCAGCCCCAATGCTCTGCCCATCTCCGCAGCTGCCGCTTTATGGTAATGTATGGAAAATTACTTGAATATGGCTTATTGCAAGTTCAATAACTCTGATAATGTTTCGTTGCCTATAATGAAGCTATTTGTTTTTATTCATATCAATCATAGCAAGCCTACCTTCAGTCCTCTTTCTCATCTTCACTTTCTCCCTCTCAAGCTGAACAGGGCATCAGTAGGCCTAATCCACACGTACATAAATACAAAATTGACTCAACTCCTAAAGTGCCACAGCACATTAATTGGTTAGGCAGCACAAAAGGGTTTACAGTGCTGTGCAAAAGTATTCATCCCCCTTGGTGTTTTCCCTATTTTGTTACATTACAACCTGTAATTGAATTAGATTTTTTATTTGGATTTCATGTAATGGACATACACAAAATAATCCAAATTGGTGAAGTGAAATTAAAAAAATTACTTGTTTCAAAAATTCTAAAAAAAAAATATGGAAAGTGGTGCGTGCATATGTATTCACCCCCTTTGTTACGAAGCCCCTAAATAAGATCTGGTGCAACAAAATACCTTCAGAAGTCACATAATTTAGATTGCACACAGGTGGACTTTATTTAAGTGTCACATGATCTGTCACATGATCTCAGCATATATAGACCTGTTCTGAAAGGCCCCAGTCTACAAGACCACCAAGCAAGTGGCACAATGAACACCGAGGAGCTCTCCAAACAGGGCAGGGACAAAGTTCTGGAGAAGTACAGATCAGGGTTGGGTTATAAAAAAATATCTGAAACTTTGAACATCCCAGGGAGCACCATTAAATCCATTATTAAAAAATGGAAAGAATATGGCACCACAACAAGCCTGCCAAAACTCATGGAACAGGCAAGGAGGACATTAATCAGAGGAAACAAAGAGACCAAAGACAACCCTGAACGACATGCAAAGCTCAACAGAGGAGATTGGAGTATCTGTCCATAGGACCACTTTCAGCCGTACACTCCACAAAGCTGGGCTTTACGCAAGAGTGGCCAGAAAAAAAGCCATTGCTTAAAGAAAAAAATAAGCAAACACATTTGCGGGATACGGGAGACTCCCCAAAAATATGGAAGAAGGTACTCTGATCAGATGAGACTAAAATTGAGCTTTTTGGCCATCAAGGAAAACGCTATGTCTGGCGCAAACCCAACACCTCTCATCACCCTGAGAACGCTATCCACAGAGTGAAGCATGTGTAGGTTCACCTTCCATCAGGACAATTTTTTATTAAAATGTTTTATGTAACCTTTATTTAGGCAAGGCAGTTAAGAACAAATTCTAATTTACAATGACGGCCTAGGAACAGTGGGTTAACTGCCTTCTTCAAGTACAGAGCGACAGATTTTTACCTTGTCAGCTCAGGAATTCGATCCACCAACCTTTCGGTTACTGGCCCAACGTCCTAAACACGAGGCCACCTGCCGCCTCAAATGACCCTAAGCATACTACTAAAGCAACACTCGAGTGGTTTAAGGTGAAACATTTAAATATATTGGAATGGCCTAGTCAAATCCCAGATAGAGACAAACCCCAAGTGACTTGCAGCTGTAATTGCTGCAAAAGGTAGCTCTGCAAAGTATTGCATTTGGGGGGGTGAATGGTTTTGCATGCTCAAAGTTTGTGTTTTTTTTGTCTTATTTCTTGTTTGTTTCAAAATAAAAAATATTTTGCATCTTCAAAGTTGTTGGCATGTTGTGTAAATCAAATTTTAATTCCAGGTTGTAAGGCAACAAAATAGGAAAAATGCCAAGGGGGGTGAAAACTTTCGCAAGCCACTGTAAGTCAAAAAGGACAGAGGCATTGTGATGTGAAGTGTTGCTTAATATTTTTTTTAAAACCTGGTTTGTTGTTAATTTGAACAATATGAGATGGAACGGAGTTCCATGCAATAATGGCTCTATTTGGGGACTGTAAAAAGACCCTTGGTGGCATGTCTGGTTCGATAAGTGTTTGTCAGAACTGTGTGTATGTCACGCCCTGACCATAGAGAGCCCTTCTTTCTCTATGGTGTAGTAGGTCAGGGCGTGACTAGGCGGTGTTCTAGTTTAACATTTCTATGTTGGTGTTTTGGTATGGTTCCCAATTAGAGGCAGCTGGTGATCGTTGCCTCTAGCTGGGGATCATATTTAAGTAGCTATTTTTCCCAGCTGTGTTTGTGGGATATTGTTTTGTGTATTGTGCATGTAGCACCACGTAGTCCCGTTTCGTTGGTTGTTTATTGATTTATTGCTTTTGCTTAAGTTTCACCAAAATAAATATGTGGAACTCAGAGCACGCTGCGCCTTTGTCCCGTTCTTACGACAACCGTGACAGAATATCCCACCACGCAAGGACCAAGCATCGTGCCATGGAGGAGAAGGTGTTTTAGACATGGGAGGAAATCATGGGAGGACATGAGACCCTTCCTTGGTGGGAGTCGCCAAGGAGCATGGAAGGACAGGGACGACGCCGGGGACCACGGCCACAGAAACCCCAAGATTTTTTTTGGGGGGGGGGGGCACATGGAGCTGGCGGTCGAGCAGCGGAGAGTGTCAGAGCCAGTTTGGGAGTTGAAGGAGGTATTTTATGAAAGATTTCGGAGAGAGGTGGTAGCGATGAAAATGCTGCAGCACAGGCGTGCTGAAGAGCATGACACCAGTCCGGTGCCATCTGCACCGGTTTCACGCATCTGGCCTCCAGTGCGCCTCCCCAGTCCGGTATGTCCTGTGCCAGCTCCCCGCACATTTGCTGAAGTGCGTGTCACCAGTCCGGTGCCACCTGTACCGGCTCCACACATCAGGACTCCAATGCGCCTCCCCAGTCCGGTACATCCTGTGCCTCCTCCCCGCACTCGCCCTGAAGTGCATGTCACCAGTCCGGTGCCACCTGTACCGGCTCCATGCACTTGGCCTCCAGTGCGCATTCCCAGTCCAGAGCTTCCGGCGACGGTTCCCGGTCCGGAGCTTCCGGCGAAGGTTCCCAGTCCGGAGCTTCCGGCGACGGTCCACGGTCCGGAACCTCCGGCGACGGTCCACGGTCCGGAACCTCCGGCGACGGTCCACGGTCCGGAA
This sequence comes from Salmo trutta, assembly GCF_901001165.1. Lineage (NCBI taxonomy): Eukaryota > Metazoa > Chordata > Actinopteri > Salmoniformes > Salmonidae > Salmo > Salmo trutta. The sequence goes on along the minus strand of NC_042968.1, from coordinate 2,174,888 downwards.
CCTCCGGCGACGGTCCACGGTCCGGAACCTCCCGCGACGGTCCATGGTCCGGAACCTCCAGCGACGGTCAACCGTCTGGAGCTTCCAGGCAAGGTGTCCAGTCCTGGTCCAGGGCAGGAGCCTTCCTCTGCGTCGATGCCCAGTCCAGGCACGGGGTCCAGTCCCGCTCCAGGGCCGGAGCCTTCCTCTGTGCCGGTGCCCAGTCCAGGCACGGCGTCCAACCCAGCTCCAGGGCCGGAGTCGTCTGTGCCGGTGCCCAGTCCAGGCATGGCGTTCATCCCGGCTCCATGGTCGGATCCGGGGTCGTCTGGGGTGGGGCTACGACCCGCACCGGAGCCGCCACCAACACTAGTCACCCCCCCAACCCCCCCATTTGGTTTCAGGATTTGCGGCCGGAGTCCGCACCTTTGGTGGGGGGGTACTGTCACGCCCTGACCATAGAGAGCCCTTGTTTCTCTATGGTGTTGTAGATCAGGGCGTGACTAGGGGGTGTTCTAGTTAAAAATGTCTATGTTGGTGTTTTGGTATGGTTCCCATTTAGAGGCAGCTGGTAATCGTTGCCTCTAGCTGGGGATCATATTTAAGTAGCTATTTTTCCCAGCTGTGTTTGTGGGATATTGTTTTGTGTATTATGCATGTAGCACCACGTGGTCATGTTTTGTTGGTCGTTTATTGATTTATTGTTTTTGTTTAAGTTTCACCGAAATAAATATGTGGAACTCAGAGCACACTGCGCCTTAGTCCTGTTCTTACGACAATCGTGACAGTGTAAGTTGACTACGCAAACAATTTGGCATTTTCAACACATTAATGTTTGTTATAAAAAGAAGAAATGATGCAGTCAGTCTCTCCTCAACTCTTAGCCAAGAGAGACTGGCATGAATAGTATTTATATTTGTAGTGCCTTCGGAAAGTATTCAGACCCCTTAAACTTTTCCACATTTTGTTACGTTACCTCATCAATCTACACCCAATACCCCATAATCACAAAGCAAAAACTGTTTTTTAGAATTTTTCCTAAATTATTGAAAATATAAAAATGAAAATATCACAATTACATAAGTATTCAGACCCTTTACTAAGTACTTTGTTGAAGCACCTTTGGCAGGGATAAATTTGCAACAATTTCTAAACCTGTTTTTAATGGGTATTGTGTGTAGATTGATAAGGGTAAAAAAAACAATGTAATAAATGTTAGAATTAGGCTGTAACATAACAAAATGTGGAAAGAGTCCAGTGGTATGAATACTTTCCGAATGCACTGTAAGTTGTCAATGCTAGGTTTGTCATTATTGATCGATAACAATTTTTCCACCTCTCCCACACTAACTTAAAACAATTCAAACATGCAATGCTTTTCTTTCATTGTTACTTTTTTGTGCATGAGTACAATGGCTCACATGCACTTGGAAATGTTGTGAGAATAAGTATGAAGCCTTCAGTAAACTCTCAATGTCTGTGAAATTATTGTGCAGTATTTTTGTTTGATTGGTCATCTGGTTTATCCTTGAAATGTGAAAGCTTTGTTTCTAAATGTCTGCGCATTTTCGATGGCTTCATAGCATCATTGCTGAGGCAAGTCTGACATATCACAGACAGGTTTTGGCAGGCAGCTGCTTGATTTGAAAGAAATTCAAGGAGAGAAAGTGTGTGTGTGGTGTAGCGATACATTGTCATGGCAACAAATGTGTTTACTGCTGCATGTATAGTTCAGCACATTGCACAAGTAGGCATACAGCGAGTATTTATTCCAGTAAAATATGCCGCAGACCACAAAAAAAATACAATCAAATTCAAAACAAATATGCTGCAGACCGGCAAGCATTCCTCCACGTACCGGTGCCGGACGACAGATCAGGGTTTGAGAAAGGCTGGTATAGGCTATGGATAATTTTATTGAGACCACACTAGGCACACTTGAGCACCAAGCAGAGAATCAGGGACGAGGGGCATCATCGGGCACACATGATACTATAAAAAGCAACTAATTCTCAAACCCTGAGCAATATGAAATTGAATTCATTACAAATTACATGACATAACCCTGGATTAATGTGTAAAATACTAAACCCTCCACCTGACTGAAATTGAAAAAGCATGACCCAACTCCTTTTTCGTCAGGGTAATCATTGTGCAAATTTCAACCTCTCCCTAATGACAGAGTTCACTCTAAAACATTTGAAGTCAATATATACAGTATAGGCTACTACACTGCTGAGGTAAATAATACACTCCTTCAGGAAATAAGGATGAAGGAAAGGTTACATGGAGGGGCAACATACCAACACACTACAACAATATCTGACAATGCATCATTCCCCTGCACCGCTGGTTTATATTTGTGGCGGAACCCATTAGAGGTGAATAATGGAACAGTGACATTGACATGGGATGGGAAAGTGTATATGTGTGTGTTGGAGTGTTACAGATAGTCGCGTGTGCTTTCACTTCCTAGTCTTTATTAGAACAGGTTGGACCGCCGTGATAGCTGATTGATTGAACAGCCCTGCTTATTTATAGTGTTGTTTACCCGCGGCAAATAAAGCATGCTAATCTGGGCCTGTCATTCAAGCTAGCGAGGGGAGCTGAGCCCTATCTCTGATCTGGTTGTCCATACACCACTAACCACGGTGCAGCCATGTGGAAAATTGTTTGGTGTGGATTTATTCAAAAAGAACATGTGTGTGTGTGAGTGAGTGGAGAATGGGGGGTGTGGGAGGTAGAGAAAGGGAGGAACGTGAAATTAGAAATGAGTTTTGGATGGCTGTCAAATTCTCTTCACTTGTTAAGGCTGTGAACATGAGCCCAGTCAAACAGACACAGACCGATACATTTTCCTTACACTATGACTTTGAGGCCCCTTTGGCCATTGTCAATATGGAGTTCCCTTGGATGCCTAGTGTTATCATAACTCCCTTATTTTTTGTTAGTCTCTGCCGATGACAGGATTTGCCCGGCAACACTTTCCAGACAAGCTTGTCAAATGCTCACAAAACTGTGAACAGTACATTTCTTGAGAAGAACCAATGGCAAAAAAATTATTTGACTCATTTTACTGATGTGACTGGCAAAACTGCTGCAAAAATCTGTTAGGTAATGGCAATGATTCAGAGGAGGCATAAGCAGTTACGCTTTTCAGCACAGCTGGCAATGGAGTTGTCATATTTGTTTTAATTCAACAACTGACTACTTTGGCAGGTGCAAAGAGAACCATTTAAAAGGTTGTCATAACAGAAAAGAGAGTCTTACAATGCACAAGCTGTAACATAATGTTTCTGTGGTGCTCACCCCATTGGCAGGTGAGACAACCATCATACTTCCATGTGCCAGTAAGTTACAGAACTATTATCACACACAAATAAACACATACCATGACAGACCAGGCAAATAGAAAAATTGGCCTTATGACAAAGAAAGGGTCAAGAAAGTCAGCATTCTGACAAAAACAAAACCAGTGAAACATCTGTACATGGGAAACACAAAAGTGCACCCCCCCATCTGAAGAGAAAAAAATTATTAAATTAGAAAAAAGAGATACTAAGAGAATAATCTGTGATTGGCGATAACCATTAATTACAATGGCGGTGACAGAGATGGTCGCCTCGCTTCAGGTCCTTAGGAAACTATGCAGTAATTTGTTTTTTTTAATGTATTATTTCTTACATTGTTAGCGCAGAAAATCTCAAGTGTTATTACATACAGCCGGGAAGAACTACTGGATATAGAAGCGACGTCAACTTACCAACATTACGACCAGGAATACGACTTTCCTGACACAGATCCTTTGTTCGAACCTTCACCCTGGATATGGGATCTTATCCCAGAGGCCGACCCAAAACAATGCGGTTGCCGCAGGAGAGGCCTACTGGTCAGACTTAGAAGGCGAGCACACCATACACCGCTTCAGAGCATATTACTCGCCAATGTACAATCTCTAGACAACAAGGTGAATGAAATTAGGGCACGAGTTGCCTTCCAGAGAGACATCAGAGATCGGAACATTCTCTGTTTCATGGAAACATGGCTCACTCGGGATATGAGTCGGTACAGCCAACCAGTTTCTTCACGCATCGCGCCGACAGAAACAAACATCTTTCTGGTAAGAAGAAGGGTGGGGGGTGTATGTCTTATGATTAACGAGACATGGTGTATCCACAACAACATACAGGAACTTCAGTCCTTTTATTCACCTGACCTATAATTCCTTACAATCAAATGCCGACCCCATTATCAAACAAGAGAATTCTCTTCGATTATAGTCACAGCCATGTATATCCCCCCCAAGCAGATACCTCGACGGCCCTGAAAGAACTTCACTGGACTCTACGTAAACTGGAAGCCATATATCCTGAGGCTGCATTTATTGTAGCTGGTGATTTTAACAAAGCTAATCTGAGAACAAGGCGTCCTGAATTCTGTCAGCATATCGAATGCGAAACGAGACGGTAACATTCTGGACCATTGCTACACTAACTTCAGCGATGCACACAACGCCCTCCCCGCCCTCCCTTCAGCATGACTCCATTTTGTTGCTCTCAGCCTATAGACAGAAACTAAAACAGGAAACACCCGTGGTCAGGTCTATCCAATGCTGGTCTGACTAATCTGATTTCACGCTTCAAGATTGCTTCGATTACGTGGACTGGGATATGTTCCGGGTAGCCTCAGACAACAGCATTGACCGCTGACTCGGTGAGAGAGTTTATTAGCAAGTGCATCAGTGATGTTGTACCCACTGTGACTATTAAAACCTTCCTTAATCTGTTTGGGATAGGGGGCAGTATTTTCACGGCCGGATAAAAAAGTACCCGATTTAATCTGGTTATTACTCCTGCCCAGAAACTAGAATATGCATATAATTAGTAGATTTGGATAGAAAACACCCTAAAGTTTCTAAAACTGTTTGAATGGTGTCTGTGAGTATAACAGAACTCATATGGCAGGCCAAAACCTGAGAAGATTCTATATGGGAAGTGCCCTGTCTGACCATTTCTTGGCCTTCTGTAGCCTCTTTATCAAAAATACAGGATCTCTGCTGTAACGTGACATTTTCTAAGACTTTCATTGGCTCTCAGAAGGCGCCAGAATGTGGAATGATAACTCTGCAGTCTCTGTGCGAAAAACAGCAGGGGTTTTGGAGAGGGATACTTCTGAGAACAATGGCACTGGTGCGCGCGTGCATGTGACGACTCCATTTTCTACTTTCAGTGTTTGAACGGATACAACGTCTCCCGGTTGGAATATTATCGCTATTTTACAAGAAAAATTGCATAAAAATTGATTTTAACCTGTTGAGGATCTTATCCCGATCTTATCCCGGTATTGGGATTCATTGTCATGTGACCATGGCGGGGAATTCAAAACTGCAAGAGTAATCATTTCAAAAAATCAAATAATCAACTATTTTCCTCCATTTGAAAGATATATCTCCTAAATCTAACCACGCTGTCCGATTTTCAGAGGCATTACGGAGAATGCATAAAGTTAGGTTATGTGAGGAGAGTACATTGACAATAGCTGCGTGTAATGTTTAGCCAATTCAAAGAAGGGCATCAACAGACAGAAAACTAGCTAGAATTATGCACTTACCTTTGACAATCTGCATCAGATGACACTCATAGGACATTATGTTATACAATACATGCATTTTTAGTTCCATCAAGTTCATATTTATATCCAAAAACAGCATTTACAGTCGCGGTGAAATTCAGAATTTTTTTCGGCTCGAATGCACCCAGTGAATCCAGCATTACAAATCACGGAATTACTATTCGAAAACATTGGTAAATTATAATATTGTCATTCAAAGAATAATATATTATCATCTCGTAATTGCTACCGAATGGCCAGATCTCAAAATAACTTTACTGGGAAATCACATTTTGCATAAACTGGGTACTATGCTAACAACAATAAGCTATATGCTAAGCTAAGCTAAGCTATACCGTTAGCATTAGCATCATCTAATATCGATAATAACATTCTAAATATCCCCTTACCTTTGATTATCTCCATCAGAAGGCGCTGCCAGAGATCCCAGGTCCAGAACAAATGTGGTTTCTTTTGACAAAGTTCATAATTTATGTCCAAATAGTTAGCGTTCAGTAGGCTCCCACAAAATGAGGTGGGCAGTGTAAAGTCACGTCGAAAAGCTAAAGAAAACCTAGTAAATAATCTATTTACGTTTGTTTAAACATGTCAAACGTTGTTTAGCACTAATCTTTTGTTCCATTTTTAACGTGAAACATCAGTAAACATCAGTAATATTTTCACACAACCTATCAAGTGTCTAGAATAAACGATAATGACAAAGGCACTCTTCTCAGATTCATGCGCAGGCGCAAAAAATGAAGTGATGACGTGTCAACTTGTAAGCTTTCTAATTCGGTCTGTATTCATGACAGATGCTTCCAACAACTTTCTAAAGATCGTTGACATCTAGTGGAAGCAGTAGGAGTTGCGAACTGAATCCTTTCTCACTGTGGTATCTTTAAAACAATGACACTAAATAGTACAGTCACAAAATTCTCATTTTTTTAAATCTATTTTTCACAGGTTTTTGCCTGCAATATGAGTTTTGTTATACTTACAGACACCATTCAAACTGTTTTAGAAAATTCAGAGTGTTTTCTATCCGAATGTGTTAATAATATGCATATCCTAGCTTCTGAGTTGGTGTAGGAGGCAGTTAAAAATGGGCACATATTTCTTTCAAAATTCTCAATACTGCCCCCGTGGCCCGTAGAGGTTAAACAGCGTTTGACATGCTTCGAAGTACGGTAATGGAATATTTAGATTTTTTTTCTCACGAAACGCGCCGGCGCGTCACCCTTCGGATAGTGATTTGAACGCACAACAAAATGGAGCTATTTAGATATAACTATGGATTATTTGGAACCAAAACAACATTGGTTGTTGAAGTAGAAGTCCTGGGAGTGCATTCTGACGAAGAACAGCAAAGGTAATCCAATTTTTCTTATAGTAAATCTGAGTTTGGTGAGTACCAAACTTGGTGGGTGTCAAAATAGCTACTCAGAATATTGCAAAATGTGCATTCACCGAAAAGCTATTTTAAAATCGGACACCGCGATTGCATAAAGGAGTTCTGTATCTATAATTCTTAAAATAATTTATGTTTTTTTGTGAACATTTATCGTGAGTAATTTAGTAAATTCACCGGAAGTTTTCGGTGGGTATGCTAGTTCTGAACATCACATGCTAATGTAAAAAGCTGGTTTTTGATATAAATATGAACTTGATTGAACAAAACATGCATGTATTGTATATCATAATGTCCTAGGAGTGTCATCTGATGAAGATCATCAAAGGTTAGTGCTGCATTTGTCTGTTGTTTTGGTTTTTGTGACATATATGCTAGCTTGAAAAATGGGTGTGTGATTATTTCTGGCAGGGTACTCTCCTGACATAATCTAATGTTTTGCTTTCGTTGTAAAGCATTTTTGAAATCGGACAATGTGGTTAGATAAAGGAGAGTCTTGTCTTTAAAATTGTGTAAAATAGTCATATGTTTGAAAAATTGAAGTTTTTGAATTTTTGAGGAATTTGTAATTCGCGCCACTCTATACCATTGGATATTGGTGAGGCGTTCGCTAGTGGAACGTCTGTCCCTAACAGGGTTACCGTGGATTGATGGTAGCACTGATGCAAAACTGAAAGACAAAAAACTGAAGACAAACAGTGTAGCTATTCCCTCCACAAGGCAATCAAACAAGCAAATCGTCAGTATAGAGACAAAGTAAAGTCACAATTCAACGGCTCAAACATGAGACGTATGTGGCAGGGTCTACAGTCAATCTTGGATTACAAAAAGAAAACCAGCCCCGTTGTGGACATTGACGTCTTGAGAGCCCACAGGCTTTGGTAACGGCCCGCTACCAAAGCCTGTGGACTCTCCTTCACCGTGGCCAACGTGAGTAAAACATTTAAACGTGTTAACCCTCGCAAGGCTGCCAGCCCAGACGGCATCCCTAGCTGCGTCTTTAGAGCATGCACAGACCAGCTGGCTGGTGTGTTTACGGGCATATTCAATCAATCCATTTCCCAGTCTTCTGTGCCCACATACTTCAAGATGGCCACCATTTTTCCTGTTCCCAAGAAAGCTAAGGTAACTGAACTAAATGACCATAGCACTCACTTCTGTCATCATGAAGTGCTTTGAGAGACTAGTCAAGGATCATTTCACCTCCACCCTAGACCCACTCCAATGTGCTTCTGCCCCAATCAGTCCACAGACGATGCAATCGCTATCACACTGCACACTGCCCTATCCCGTCTGGACAAGAAAAATACCTATGTAAGAAAGCTGTTCATTGACTACAGCTCAGCATTTAACACCACTGTACCCTCCAAACTCGTTACTAAGCTCAAGACCCTGGGTCTTGACCCCGCCCTGTGCAACTGGCTCCTGGACTTTCTGATGGGCCGCCCCCAGGTGGTGAGGGTAGGAAACAACATCTCCACCCCGCTGGTCCTCAACACTGGGGCTCTACAAGGGTGCGTTCTCAGCCCTCTGCTGTACTCCCATGACTGCGTGGCCATGCACGCCTCTAACTTCATCATCAAGTTTGCAGACGACACTACAGTGGTAGGCTTGATTACCAACAACGACAAGACAGCCTACAGGGAGGAGGTGAGGGCCCTCGGAAAATAACCTCTCACTCAATGTCAACAAAACAAAGTAGATGATCGTGGACTTCAGGAAACAGCAGAGGGAGCATCCCCCCATTCACATCGACGGGACAGTAGTGGTGGAAAGTTTTAAGTTACTCGGCGTACACATCACGGACAAACTGAAATGGTCCACCCACACAGACAGCGTGGTGAAGAAGGCACAACAACGCCTCTTCAACCTCAGGAGACTGATGAAATTTGGCTTGCACCAAAAACACTCACAAACTTTTACAGATGCAGAATCGAGAGCATCCTGTCGGGCTGTATCACCACCTATTACGGCAACTGCTCCGCCAACAACCGTAAGGCTCTCCAGAGGGTAGTGCGTTCTGCACAATGCATCACCGGGGGCAAACTACCTGCCCTCCAGGACACCTACAGCACCTGAAGTCACAGGAAGGCCAAAAATATCATCAAGGACAACAACCACCCAAGCCACTGCCTGTTCACCCCGCTATCATCCAGAAGGTAAGGTCAGTACAGGTGCATCAAAGCTGGGACTGAAAGGAGAGACTGAAAAACAGCTTCTATCTCAAGGCCATCAGACTGCTCAACAGCCATAACTAACATATAGTGGCTGCTGCCTACATACAGACTCAAATCTCTGGCCACTTTAATAAATGGATTTAATAAAGGTATCACTAGTCACTTTAAGTAACGCCACGTTAATAATGTCTACATATCCTACATTACTCATCTCATATGTATATACTGTTTTCTATACCATCTACTGCATCTTGCCTATGCCACACGGCTATCGGTCATCCATATACTTACATGTACATATTATTATTCATCCCTTTACATTTGTATAAGGTATTTTTTGTGAATTTGTTCGATATTCATGCACTGTCAGAAGTAGAAGCACTTGCATTTCGCTACTCTCGCATTAACATCTGCTAACCATGTGATTGTGACCAATAAAGTCTGATTTGATATACTATAGACACCATTTTACACTTGAATGTAATTAGTCTCAAAGAAGAGTGAAAGTGGCATCGATTCAAATCCAAAACAGTTATTCGAGTGTCAAAATTGACTAAGTGTAAATTGGATAATTTAAATACAGTCTTGTTTAAAATGGAGTTTGGAACATCCGTGCGTCGCAATGATATAGTTCGGTTTTGATTTGACAATGTCCATTTGCCCACTAACATGGGGTGAACAGCTTCGGTGATTGCTCTCTATCCAATAGCATAGATAGTAAGACAGGCCTGCCCAGCAGCTCTGACTTCACATTGCACATTTTTGAGGTTGAGAAGTACTGCAATATTGCAAATAGATTGTGGCTTCCATCAATAGTCTTCATTATTTCCAATCCCTCATATATATATATAATATATATATATTTATTCATAAATATACATATTATTTTACAGTATATGTACAGTGGGGCAAAAAAGTATTTAGTCAGCCACCAAGGTTGTGCAGGTTCTCCCACTTAAAAGATGAGAGAGGCCTGTAATTTTCATCATAGGTACACTTCAACTATGACAGACAAAATGAGAAAAAAAATTCCAGAAAATTACATTGTAGGATTTTTTATGAATTTATTTGCAAATTATGGTGGAAAATAAGTATTTTGTACTTATTGTATTGTGAAATTAACAAGAAATAAGACCAAAAAACTTGAGCGTGCATTACTATTCACCCCCCCCCCCCCGCAAAGTCAATACTTGTAGAGACACCTTTTGCAGCAATTACAGTAACAAAATTCGGAAAAATGCTAAAGGGGGGTGAATACCTTAGCAAGCCAATGTATACCCCCATACAATTTTTTTTATTTAACTAATAATGTGACTTCTGATGGTAATTAGTTGCACCAGATCTTATTTAGGGGCTTCATAGCAAAGGGGGTGAATGTATATGCCTGCACCACTTTTCCGTTTTTTATTTTTCCGAATTTCTTAAAAAGCGTTTTAATTTTTTATTTCACTTCACCAATTTTGATTCTTTTGTGTATGTCGATTACATGAAATCCAAATAAAAATCAATTCAAATTACAGGTTGTAATGCAACAAAATAGGAAAAACGCCAAGGGGGATAAACTCTTGCAAGGCGCTGTATTTACTGTTTTATTCACATTTTCAAGTTCTGGTGACAAATCATGCATTTCGATTCTTGCATAGATTGTAATGGACACATAATGTGTGTAAAATACTTTTTTGAAGGCTGTATTGATTAAGATGAGCTAATGCTAATCTATTTGCCAGCTATGTGTGTCACCATGTTTGTTGACAACATACAATGCATTCTGGTTGTCACCTAAGCGTCTATTAGACCAAAGATATTATAAAAACAAGATGAAGGGACAGTTTACTCGACTGACTTATTGTGCTTTCATGTCAGCTGGGAACTCTGAAAAATACGAGGTCAAATCATAACTTCAGTGATCTTCAGGTCAGAAAGTCAGAGCTCTAGAAAGAGGCCCGAGTTGGATGACCGTTCAAAAAGAGAGTTCCCATTTGGAGCTTGTTTTTTTTGGTAATTCCCTGTTGTTTTGAACATATTGATGTCGGAAGTTGGAGATTTCCAAGTTCCCAGTTGTTTTGAATGTGGAATCAGATTGTAACTATGCTACCTCAGGGTTGACAGCTCAGACCTCCCTTTCTAGGGGTTTCATTTTTATTTAGCGTATAAAATTATCCTGTGTTTGCCCCCTATTTATTGATAAATCCCCCATTATATTAATATTTCCTGCATCATATCCCCCCACGATACCTTCCGCCATTTCTAATCCCCATGGACTTGAAATCCCCTTACAATTGAAATGACACCACAATCAAACCCCCATAAAATGGTTTTATCCCTGTTTATTTTTCATGCTACGGTTAGGCTAGGAAGTAGGCTTGTATTTGTTGTGATGATCTGTGAGGTGATAACATTTTATTTGCAAAAAACGGTAATGTCACAACTTCCGCCGAAGTCGGTTCCTCTCCTTGTTCAGGCAGCGCTCGGCGGCTCGCCGGTCTTCTAGCCATTGCCGATCCACTTTTCATTTTCCATTGGTTTCGTCTTTGTTTCCCACACACCTGGTTTTCATTTCCCAATTACTGGTCATGTATTTAACCCTCTGTTTCCCCCATGTCTTTGTGTGTGATTGTTTATTGTTAAGGTCGGTACGTTTCTGGCAATTTTTTTCCGGGTGCTGTTTTCACCCGTGTTTTGTGGCAACCGTTATTGTTCGCACATTAGTATTGTTACTTTGTGCTACTTTTCTTAAGTAAAGTGCGATGTTCACTCATCTCTGCTCTCCTGCGCCTGACTTCATGCACCAGCTACACCCACTGCCTGACAGGTAAACGACATGTCAATTCATATGTTCTGGTTCTTGTATACACTAAGTACATCGAAGATTTGTAATATGCTGAAAAGTGGCCAAATTAAGTGAATATTTTTCAGGCAATGGGCGCAGCCATCTTTGACTTTGATTATTTGCATCTTAAAGTGAATGGCATTCTGTGATTTAAGGAGTTTCGCTTGTCAAACAAGGAACTAGTTTAACCTGTCTGGGGTATGTGGGACGATTTCGTCCCACCTACGTAACAGCTTCTTATATTCCAGTGGCGCGATTTTTGAATCGTTAGAAATACTATTACTTCAATTTCTCAAACATATGACTATTTTACAGCTATTTAAAGACAAGAATCTCGTTAATCTAACCCCACTGTCCGATTTCAAAAAGGCTTTACAACGAAAGCAAAACATTAGATTATGTCAGCAGAGTGCCCAGCCAGAAAAAATCAGACAGCCATTTTTCAAGCTAGCATATCATGTCACATAAACCCAAACCACAGCTAAATGCAGCACTAACCTTTGATGATCTTCATCAGATGACACACCTAGGACATTGTGTTATACAATACATGCATGTCTGTTCAATCAAGTTCATATTTATATCAAAAAACAGCTTTTTGCATTAGCATATGACGTTCAGAAAACGCATAACCCCCGGCAAACTTCCGTTGAATTTACTAACAGTTTGCTAAATTACTCACGATAAACGTTCACAAAAAGCATAACAATTATTTTAAGAATTATAGATACATTACTCCTCTATGCACTCGATATGTCCGATTTTAAAATAGCTTTTCGGATGAAGCACATTTTGCAATAATCTAAGTACATAGCCCGGCATTACAGGGCTAGCTATTTAGATACCCACCCAGGTCAGCATCCACCAAAATCACATTTCCTATAAGAAAAATGTTCTTACCTTGCTTGTTCTTCATCAGAATACACTGCCAGGACTTCTACTTCAATAACAAATGTAGGTTTGGTCCCAAATAATCCATCGTTATATCCAAACAGCGACGTTTTGTTCGTGAGTTCTAGAATGCTTCTTCCCGGTTTCGCGCATGGCGCATTGGCGTGTCAAAAATGTCTAAATATTCCATTACCGTACTTCGAAGCATGTCAACCGCAACCTCTTACATCTAGGGGGCAGTAATTTCACGGCTGGATAAAAAACGTACCCGATTTAATCTGATTATTAGTCCTGCCCAGAAACTGGAATATGCATATAATTATTAGCTTTGGAGAGAAAACACTCCAAAGTTTCTGAAACTGTTTGAATGGTGTCTGTGAGTATAACAGAACTCCTATGGCAGGCAAAAACCTGAGATGCTTCTGTTCAGGAAGTACCCTGTCTGAACATTTCTTGCCCTTCTTGATTCTCTCTATCGTTTACAAAGGATCTCTGCTCTTACGTGACACTTCTCACGTCAACAATGGAGTCTCACAGCCCGGGAAAAACAGGAATGATGTAATTCAAAGCCCTGGCTGAAGCACACGAGAGCAAAAGCTGAGTGGTCAGTCAATGGACTAAGCCTTAGGCGCGTGACACGCCCCGCCCCCGGCTTTCGGTTTTTTCCTCAGTTTACAGACAGGCAGATTCCCGGTCGGAATATTATCGCTTCTCTACGAGATAAATTGCATAAATATTGGTTTTAAACAGCGGTTGACATGCTTCGAAGTACGGTAATGGAATATTTAGAAATTTTTTGTCATATTTTGCGTCATGCTCGTGGCCGAGATTTAGCGTTGGGATAGTGTCTAGAACGCACGAACAAAACGTCGCTGTTTGGATATAACGATGGATTATTTGGGACCAAACCTACATTTGTTATTGAAGTAGAAGTCCTGGCAGTGTATTCTGATGAAGAACAAGCAAGGTAAGAACATTTTTCTTATAGGAAATGTGATTTTGGTGAAGGCTAAACTTGCAGGGTGTCTAAATAGCTAGCCCTGTAACGCCGGGCTATGTACTTACATTATTGCAAAATGTGCTTCATCCGAAAAGCTATTTTAAAATCGGACATATCGAGTGCATAGAGGAGTTCTGTATCTATAATTCTTAAAATAATTGTTATGCTTTTTGTGAACGTTTATCGTGAGTAATTTAGTAAAATCACCGGAAGTGTTCGGTGGGAATGCTAGTTCTGAACGTCACATGCTAATGTAAAAAGCTGGTTTTTGATATAAATATGAACTTGATTGAACAGACATGCATGTATTGTATAACACAATGTCCTAGGTGTGTCATCTGATGAAGATCATCAAAGGTTAGTGCTGCATTTAGATATGGTTTGGGTTTATGTGACATGATATGCTAGCTTGAAAAATGGCTGTGTGATTATTCCTGGCTGGGTACTCTGCTGACATAATCTAATGTTTTGCTTTCGCTGTAAAGCCTTTTTGAAATCGGACAGTTTGGTTAGATAAAGGAGAGTCTTGTCTTTAAATAGCTGTAACATAGTCATATGTTTGAAAAGTGTAAGTTTTCGGATTTAGAGGAGTTTGAATTTCGCGCCCCGCCCATCATTGGATATTGGAGCAGACGTTCCGCTAGCGGAACGTGTAGATGTAAGAGGTTAAAACCAATTTTTATGCCATTTATGTCGTAGAGAAGTGATAATATTCCGACCGGGAGTATGCATTGAGCCTAAACAGCCGAATAAAATTTCTCCTCAGAAGCGACTCATGCACACGCATCATTCAAAGGTCCTCGGAGCATCCACTTACAAAAGGCGATAATATGTTTCAACCTGAGGCTCCCTCGTAAACCTTCAGTTATTTCGCGGGCTCTGAGAGCCTATTGGAGCCCTGGGAATTGTCACGTTACAGCTAAGATCCTTACTTTTCAATAAAAAGATGCAAGACGCACGACTCCTTGTCAGACAGGGTACTTCCTGCTTGAAACCTTGTCAGGTTTTTGCCTGCCATAGGAGTTCTGTTATACTCACAGACACCATTCAAACAGTTTTAGAAAATTCAGAGTGTTTTCTATCCAAACCTGAACAATAATATGCATATTCTAGCTTCTGAGTTGGTGTAGGAGGCAGTTAAAAATGGGAACATATTTTTCCAAAATTCTCAATACTGCCCCCTAGCCCAGACAGGTTAACAGCAGATTTTGAATATATTGGTGTACTTGCTTAAATAACCAAGGTTCAGATTCAATCAAATGTGTGTTGTCCACAAACGTAATGTACTTGACTATTTAAAGTAATTTACACTTGAGACAAAATCCACAGCTTTTCCCATGAGTGTGATATCTGTAAACTTCGGGAACATGTGTTTTTAACAGTGCAGCGCACTTGTTGACAACAGCCCTTGGGATTGAATCCCAACCTAACTATCAATACAGGTGAATAGTAGTAATTTTATACAAATAGTTACTTGATAGGGGTGTGTTTTTTTCTCAACCGGCATTAGAAGTTGTCATTGAAGTAGTTTTAATCAACAACAACAAAAATATTATCAAGAGTAACAGTATCAATATGCATGATAACATTTTATACAGCCAGTCTAATACAAGCCAACTGACAAGAGCATAATTCAGAATTTCAAGAAGTCCTGATTGTTTGATGGGGACAAGTGTCAGATGATGATTATAACCATCAGCTGTTAAATAGATGATTATTTATCTTGCAGTGATTTAGTTAGTGAATCTGACGGGTAAGACGTTAATAACGTCATCATATACTGAAGTGAATATCTTTAAAGTATAAACCTTGATGTATGGGCATAGATTGTGTCCCAAATGGCACCCTATTCCCTTCATAGTGCATTACTTTTGATCTGGGGCCAAAAGTAGGGTGCCATTTGGGACTCAGACATATATTAAAACAGCAGATACTACAGCCAATAGGCCGGAACTAGCGCACCCCGCTTCCACAATAATGAGGTGACTGGGCAGGCACGCAGCCATGGGTGGGCCACCCACTGGGGAGCCAGGCCCAGCCAATCAGAATCAGTTTTTCCCCCAAAAAGGGCTTTATTACAGACAAATACTTCTCAGTTTCATCAGCTGTCTGGGTGGCTGGTCTCGGATGATTCCGCAGGTGAAGAAGCTGGATGTGGAGGTCTTGGGCTAGCGTGGTTACACGTGGTCTGAGGTTGTGAGGCCAGTTGGACTTACTGCCATATTCTCTAAAATTACATTGGAGGCGGCTTTTGGTCGGGAAATTAACATTGAATTCTCTGGCAATAGCTCTGGTGGACATTCCTGCAGTCAGCATACAAAACTGCACATTTTAGAGTTGCTTTTTATTGTCCCAAGTACAAGGTGCACCTGTGTAAGGATCATGCTGTTTAATCAGCTTCTTGATATGCCACACCAGTAAGGTGGATGGATTATCTTGGCAAAGGGGAAATGCTCACTAACTGGGATTTAAATTAATGTGTGCACAACATTTGAGAGAAATAAGCTTGTGCCTATGGAGCATTTTTGGGATATTTTATTTCAGCTCATGAAACATGGGACCAACACTTTACATGTTGTGTTCATATATTTTTCAGTATAGTTTCAGACGTTTCTTTTACACCTGCTACATAAGGTTAGGTAGAGCCAGGCATGTGACAGTTTGACATCTTTCTTGGACAAAATACCCTTTCTTGGCCAATTCCCCTTCCTTGGACTAAATCCCCTTCCTTGTGCAACTGTCGTTGATATAAAGATGTCCTTCCAAGATGCCTTTAAATTGTAATGCTTTTGCTTTTTGGGTATAATTCATATATACAGTGCCTAGTGAAAGTCTACGCACAGCTAGCACATTTTGCTGCCTTAAATACATCTTAAAATTGATTTTTTTCAAACTGATCTACACAGCCTACTCCACATTTCAAAGTGCAGTGTATTAATGCGCTTATAAAATGAATCTCCCATTTAAAAATATATATATTTCCACTGAAAAGTGCGATTTACTTCTGACATTAACGAATCCCTCACCACTCCTCTGACTGTTGCAATGTCACTACGTTACAAAAAAGTATCCATAATCAACACTCTTGTAGCTGCCTACGTGCCCATAAAGCTCAGGGGGAAAAAGAGAGCTACATTTCAGCATAGAGGTGAAGCCTCTCGTCAATATAGCAGATCATTTTTGATTTCAGCCAGTTATCTTCCGAAATGTGATGGTCAGTGCATAAACTAATCATGAGCTGAACATGTGTCTGAAAACAAACTAGTCACCAGTTGACCATTGTGTAGTCATAGCTAGCTAACCAGCAGCATACCGATAAGTTGAGAGTAAACATAGCATCGCTAATTATTTAGCAAACTGAGTTGTTTTATTCTAAAGCGTCTATAACTCAACGCCTGAAGCTTGCTAGCAAGTCCACCTTGGTGACAATGTTTTGGGTTGCGGGAATGTTAGATTAGTCTTTTAATTTTAAAATAATCTTCATAGAAATGTGTGGTTACATTAAAAGGCCACTAAACTGTGCAGTTTTGTCACACGATCCCACAGATGTCTCAAGTTTTGATGGAGTGTGCAATTGGCACGCAGGAATGTCTTCCTGAGCTGTTGCAAGAGATTGTTTTTTTTTTCTCTACCATAAACCGCCTCAATGTCATTTTAAAGAATTTGGCAGTGCGTCCAACCACAGACCATGTGTAATCACGCCAAAAACTCATTCTGATTGGCTGGGCCTGGCTCATGTCATGGAAAATTGCAAGATTATGTTATAATGCTTGTATTGCATAATATGTTTGATATACGTGTCTATTAGAATGTATTTCTAATAGACTCTAGTGTTGGCAGTTGCATTTCTTCCCTCAGCTGGGGCTCAGTCACTTGGGGCCCAGAGAGGGGAGAGGTCAGGCTTGTATTTCACATATCCCTGGTGCTATGCAGAATATCAGAAAGGGAAGAGGACAGGATGGAACATTGTCTTGATATGTGAATGTATCTCTTAAACCATGTGAAGGGATGGCGTGATTAATGGGGAACCAATTACTTGTCTGTGCGCAAGTCACTCCCTCCTTTGGGATTGGGGGGAGGTGTATGGCAGTGTATGGAACCATTGTATGTCCTCTCTGATGATGCACTTATCCTGGGATAGTGTATGACCTAGAGGCTCACTCCCCTCAGTGAGCTTGTCCAGGAGTGGGGTCAAGAGGGGGTTTACTTGAGATGGGAGTATCTAGAGTTGACAATTGATTTATGCCATTGGATGAGATGGTGTTTTTGTGCTATGAAGTACCAGGAACGGGATTAGAACCTCGTCTTAGGGACCAACTGAACAATAATTTGTAGCGAATGCTATGGGATACTCCTCTCTCAAGTAAGTCTTTCTTTGTGAACTGTTCCTAAGATCTGTGGTTCATCATGTAGGTTGAGTGGGGTGTATCTTGGCTATAAAAGATCTTTGTACTTTTGTGTTGTCACTATCAACGGTCCATTAGAAATGGCGACTCGTTGAAAGTCATTGCTAATGTAAGGGATTACCCCCCTGATTTGGACAAATTAACATGGCAACATATTGGCATAGCACGAATCATACACACGATTGCAAAAACCACCCAAAGCGGCCCATCTCCGGGCCAATCATATGGCAATTTTCCGATGGCAATTGCCAATTGTAACACCCCAAATTTCCTTTAGATGGCGAGCGTGCTCCACCTTGGATTTTCATACAGCAAATGATACCCAATTCTTACCCAAGTCTCAGATTTTGATAAAATGATTTTTTTTTTGAAAACTTAGCACCTTGTAAAAAAGTGGTTTCTGGACCGTTTTTCAATTTTTTTTCGATTGTTATGTCAATTACACATATATAAGAGCTGTATGAACATGCTTCTGACGTTTTTTATTGACGTCGTTTTTTGGGTTGCTTTTGCTTGTGCACAAGGCATATGTTTTGTTCATTTTGAATATGATTTCATAGGAAAAAAGTGACTTTTTTTCTTCATTTTTTTTGCAAAATGACATATCCAATGCTTTTTTTTGTCAATTGTGAAAGTATTGCATGTGCCAAATCACAGGAAATATCCAATAGATAGCTAGAGCTCTCCGCAGTGAATTTTCATATTGCAAATGTAACACAATTCAAGTCCCAAGAGTAAAATTTTGAAAAAATGACATATTTTTTGAAAACTTTTCAACCCTTAAAAAGTGGTTTCTGGACCGTTTTTCGATTTTTTTTTTTATTTTTTTTATTTTTTTTATGTCAATTACACATGTATAAGAGCTGTATGGACATACTTTTGACATATTTTATTGACAATTTTTTGAGTTGTTTTTGCTTGTGCATAAGGCATATGTTTTGTGCATTTGGAATATGATTTCATAGGAAGTCAAAAGTGACATATTTGCTTGTGCATAAGGCATATGATTTGTGCATTTGGAATATGATTTCATAGGAAGTCAAAAGTGACAAATTTATATTTTTTGCCAAATGCCATTAGAAATGTGCAAATGAAATGTCCAATTCTTTTTTTGTCAATTATACATGTATGAAAGTATTGAATGTGCCAAATCAGTATGTTTGTCCGTTTGCCATGTACGATCATAGGAAGTCAGTTTCCAAACCCAAAAGTCAGTGAACAATGGTCCAAATGGCATTTATACTGCCCAAATGATATATAGCCCTATGTTAAGCCATGAATCAACGCAGATGGTCTACTTGTCATGTATGATGAGGGAGAAGTGGGACTCTGTTGCTTTTAACATTTTTAACGAATTTGACATGCTCAGAATGCATAATTGACTGGCCCGATGATCTCGGGATGGCCGTGCAGTGACTGTGGTTCCTCTCCATCGCTCGTTGTGTTGATTTCATCATGTCAACTTTGGTGATATTTTTTGCTGTTGAATCATATTGCAAATGCGCGTTACATTTGCAATATTGCGCGTTACGTTTGCAATATGATTCAATGGGCATTTAGCATCACGAAATTAGGCATGCTCAAAAATACTGCAGAAATGCATTATTCACTGGCTCGATGAACTCGGGATGGCCGGGCAGTGACTGTGGTTCCTCTCCATTGCTCGTCACCCAGCAGTCAGCGTCCATCAGTCAATTAGATGTCATTTTGACACCAAACTGATAGCATCTGACACCAAATCCACTTTTTCCAACTCGTATAGAAGCCAACTATCACATATGTCAGAGAAGGCCCATTATTCACAGTGCTTTCAATTTTAACCATAAAAAAACATAAAACACATAGTTACGTTATAGCTGCGGGTCCAGCTCTGACATTATGTGTAGGCCTATGTGAGGCGACCCCGAATCCCAAGTTTCGGCTCGATAGGTCATTCGGTGCCCGAGAAATGGCTTTAATTGGTGCTGAAAATCCACTTTTTCAGGGCTTTACTACGGGGTCCCTGAATGAGCTATCGGACAGACATTTGGGTCCGTCTCTATGGGCCGAGGCGGTTTCAATGCACCTAGTCTTGCGACTCTGGGACATTTCTACATGTCGCCATGTCCGTGATATTCAAAATGAATTGAACATATTGCAAATGCACGAGGCGGTTTCTCGGTCTGAGAACCTTCTAGAGCCCCATAAATCACCGTGCACTATCGACTTGAGCTCTAGAACAGGTTTCTAAAATTTCGGAGCTCTAGGTCTGACGGTTCTTGAATCGTTTGAACGAAAGTAACTATTGAAGGCGTTATAAGCCTCTAAGCCCCACACTATGTACCTATGGCCAAATTGTGTGTGTTTTTTTTTTTGCAAAAAGAATAGACACACGTTGTCTTTGAGTTGTGTGATTTTCACTATCTGCAGGTGGCAATATGACAATAGCTCTTGGGTGTTTATAACCACTTCCGGTTGTCACAGGAAGCTCTTGCTTCACACACGTTGTCTTTGGGGTAGACATAAACAGAATCCTGAATAAGAAGTCTCTACCTTAAGAATTGACTGAGTAACAGATGGTTGAGTTGCGTGATTTTCACTATGCGCACGTAATATGGCAATAGCTCTTGGGTGTTTTTAACCACTTCCGGTTGTCACAGGAAGCTCTTGCTTCACACACGTTGTCTTTGGGGTAGACATAAACAGAATCCTGAATAAAAAGTCTCTACCTTAAGAATTGACTGAATGACACATGGTTGAGTTGTGTGATTTTCACTATCTGCAGGTGGCAATATGACAATAGCTCTTGGGTGTTTTTAACCACTTCCGGTTGTCACAGGAAGCTCTTGCTTCACACACGTTGTCTTTGGGGTAGACATAAACAGAATCCTGAATAAGAAGTCTCTACCTTAAGAATTGACTGAGTAACAGATGGTTGAGTTGCGTGATTTTCACTATGCGCACGTAATATGGCAATAGCTCTTGGGTGTTTTTAACCACTTCCAGTTGTCACAGGAACCTTAGAATCGACACAGGTAGACCTCACAGTAGCCTGATGGATTGTTGTAGAAGACAGGTTCATAAGGCATTCATAACCCACATAGGCTTCAGGTTGAATTTTGGAGAATAGTCTATGTGTTCCTATGGGGAGAGAAGTCATTGCACACAGTTTGATCTAAACACCTTCTTTTCACTGTTAAGGGTTAATGCCACAGGGTCAAGGTTGGCTTGCACAGATCGGGAGGACCTCAGGAACGCTCCTGGTTCCTCTCCATCGCTCGTTGTGTTGATTTCATCATGTCAACTTTGGTGATATTTTTTGCTGTTGAATCATATTACAAATACACGGATGCGCATTTGCAATATGATTCAATGGGCATTTAGCATCACAACTTTGGCATGCCCAAAACCACTGCAGAAATGCATAATTGACTGTCCCGATGAACTGGGGATGGCCGTGCAGTGACTGTGGTTCCTCTCCATGGCTTGATGGTGACATGAGAGAAGTGGGATTCTCGTTTTTTAGCGATTTCTTTTATTTTATTTTTTTTTCTTTATTATTATTATTTTTTTTTTTTAAATGTCCAAAATGACTAGGGGCGCCTTATACTGGATGGGCACTGATGGAAGGTGCTCCCTACCCAACCGTGCACCCCTTGCACCACCCTAAAGGCATTTAAAACCCTTCTAAAAAATTACTCCTGGTAACCCATTTCGGGTCACCATGTCCATGGATGCGCATTTGCAATATGATTCAATGGGCCTCAACATCACGAATTTGACATGCTCAAAAACACTGCAGAAATGCATAATCTACTGTCCCGATGAACTGGGGATGGCCGCGCAGTGACTGTGGTTCCTCTCTATCGCTCATTGTGTTGATTTCATCATGTCAACTTTGGTGATATTTTTTGCTGTTGAGTCATATTGCAAACGCAGATTACGTTTGCAATATAGCGCGTTACGTTTGCAATATGATTTAATGGGCATTTAGCATCACAAATTTAGGCATGCTCAAAAATACTGCAGAAATGCATAATTGACTGGCCTGATGAACTCGGGATGGCCGGGCAGTGACTGTGGTTAATCTCCATTGCTCGTCACCCAGCAGTCAGCGTCCATCAGTCAATTAGTTGTCATTCTGACACCAAATTGATAGCATCTGACACCAAATCCACTTTTTCCAACTCGTATAGAAGCCAACTATCACATATGTCAGAGAAGGCCCATAATTCACAGTGCTTTCAATTTTAACCATAAAAAACATAAAACACATAGTTACGTTATAGCTGCGGGTCCAGCTCTGACATTATGTGTAGGCCTATGTGAGGCGACCCCGAATCCCAAGTTTCGGCTCGATAGGTCATTCGGTGCTCGAGCAATGGCCTTAATTGGTGCTGAAAATCCACTTTTTCAGGGCGTTACTACGGGGTCCCTGAATGAGCTATTGGACAGAGACATTGGGGTCCGTCTCTATGGGCCGAGGCGGTTAAAATGCACCTAGTCTTGCGACTCTGGGACATTTCTACATGTCGCCATGTCCGTGATATTCAAAATGAATTGAACATATTGCAAATGCACGAGGCGGTTTCTTGGTCTGAGAACCTTCTAGAGCCCCATAAATCACCGTGCACTATCGACTTGAGCTCTAGAACAGGTTTCTAAAATTTCGGAGCTCTAGGTCTGACGGTTCTTGAATCGTTTGAACGAAAGTAGCTATTGAAGGCGGTATAAGACTCTAAGCCCTACACTATGTCCCTATGGCCAAATTGTGTGTGTGTGTGTTTTTGGTTTTTTTGCAAAAAGAATAGACACACGTTGTCTTTGGGGTAGGCATATACAGAATCCTCAATATGAAGTCTCTACCTAAAGAATTGGCTGGATGACATAGGGTTGAGTTGTGTGATTTTCACTATGTGCAGGTTATATGGCAATAGCTCTTGGGTATTTTTAACCACTTCCGGTTGTCACAGGAAGCTCTTACTCAACACACGTTGTCTTTGGGTTAGACATAAACAGAATCCTGACTATGAAGTCTCTACCTCAAGAATTGACTGAATAACAGATGGTTGAGTTGCGTGATTTTCACTACATGCAGGTTGACCATATGACAATAGCTCTTGGCTGTTTTTAACAACTTCCGGTTGTCACAGGAAGCTCTTGCTTCACACACGTTGTCTTTGGGGTAGACATAAACAGAATCCTGAATATGAAGTCTCTACCTTAACCTTTTAGGGTATAGGGGGCAGTATTGAGAATTTTTTGAAAAAATATATTTCCGTTCGTTCAAACATGTCAAACGTTGTATCGCATAAATCATTAGGGCCTTTTTTAACCAGAACATGAATAAAATTCAAGGCGGACCATTGGGTTCTCTTTTAAAACGTTTCGGAATGAGAGTACCCACCATCAACTCGCACGCAAGGTGTCTAATGGGCCATCACGTTCCATGGCTCTTATTCGGTCAGATCTCACTGTAGAAGACTCAAAACACTTTGTAAAGGCTGGTGACATCTTGTGGAAGCAATAGGAAGTGCCAGAATATTCCTCAGCCCCTTTGTTTTTCAATGGCATAGGCTCAAAGTCAATTCAACACAACAGGTATCCACTTCCTGTCAGAATCTGTCTCAGGGTTTTGCCTGCCAAATGAGTTCTGTTATACTCACAGACACCATTCAAACAGTTTTAGAAACTTTAGGGTGTTGTCTATCCATATATAATAAGCATATTCTAGTTACTGGGTAGGTGTAGGAGGCAGTTAAAAATGGGCACATATTTTTTCCAAAATTCTCAATGCTGCCCCCTAGCCCGTAGAGGTTAACGGACTCATCTGAACACGCTGCAACTGGATATGTAACTTTTTTGAAAAAAAAAAGTATTGTTGTTGAATATCACCAATGTGTCATTGTACAATTTCTCTGAAATGAACATTGGTAAATGCATGGTTCCTTTTCTCCTGACACCGTAGGCTCATGTAGTTTGATGTGAAGCGGTCAAATCAGCACTCTATTTTCCTGTTTGACTTTCAATCCCAGAAAAATAGCCTTAACTCAAAGCGTCGAGGCGTGGACTCCATCCTGTTCGGGGCCAACTGCCCATTATGCCAAACCCACGCAGACTGAGTTTCGTCTTCGAATTATCTTCCGTTTAGGAGAAAAAGCCGTGTCGCGATTGGTGATATGTTACATTTGCAATATGATTCCATACGCCCTCTCGTGGAATAATCCGGGACTGCAAGGAAATGACCAAAATTAGAAAATTTAATTAAACGGAAACGGAAGGTCCGAGAGACTCCGTTCGATGACTTCCTGGAAGATCCGGCCCCTGTGAGCGGCCCGACGCCGTCCGCGGATTTATCGGACGTAGTTGGACGTCTAGTAAGGGAGCGTACATTTGCAATATGGACTTTCTCACTAATCATACGGATGGCGCACGTGATGTCCGTTCATGTATGCAAAACTCTTATTATTAAAGATGTAGTGTAACCTGTTGGGGCTAAGGGGCAGTATTTGCACGGCCGGATAAAAAACGTACCCGATTTTAATCTGGTTACTACTCTTGCCCAGTAACTAGAATATGCATATAATTGTTTGATTTGGAAAGAAAACACCCTAAAGTCTCTCAAACTGTTTGAATGGTGTCTGTGAGTATGACAGAACTCATTTGGCAGGCCAAAACCTGAGAAGATTCCAAACAGGAAGTGCTCTCTCTGACCATTTTCATGGCCTTCTTGATCATCTCTAACCAAAACAGGGGATCTCTGGCATGACGAGACACTTCCTACGGCTCCCATAGGCTCTCAGAATCCGGGAAAAAGCTGAATGATGTAATTCCAGCCCCTGGCTGAAAAACATTAGCGCCTTTGGTAAGTGGTATATCAGAGGACAATGAGACTGGGGCGCGCGTGCCCGAGCTGACACCAGGTTTACTTTCTCTCTCGTTGAACGAAAACAACCACTCCCGGTCGGAATATTATCGCTTTTTTATGAGAAAAATGGCATAAAAATTTATTTTAAACAGCGGTTGACATGCTTCGAAGTACGGTAATGGAATTTTTTGTCACGAAACGCGTCGGGCGCGTCACCCTTATTTACCCTTCGGATAGTGTCTTGAACGCACGAACAAAACGCCGCTATTTGGATATAACTATGGATTATTTGGGTACAAACCAACATTTGTTATTGAAGTAGAAGTCCTGGGAGTGCATTCTGACGAAGAACAGCAAAGGTTTTTCTTATAGTAAATCTGACTTTGGTGAGGGCTAAACTTGGTGGGTGTCTAAATAGCTAGCCCTGTGATGCCGGGCTATCTACTTAGAATATTGCAAAATGTGCTTTCACCGAAAACCTATTTTAAAATAGGACATAGCGAGTGCATATAGGAGTTCTGTATCTATAATTCTTAAAATAATTGTTATGTATTTTGTGAACGTTTATCGTGAGTAATTTAGTAAATTCACCGGAAGTGTTTGGTGGGAATGCTAGTCACATGCTAGTCACATGCTAATGTAAAAAGCTGGTTTTTGATATAAATATGAACTTGATTGAACAAAACATGCATGTATTGTATAACATAATGTCCTAGGTGTATCATCTGATGAAGATCATCAAAGGTTAGTGCTGCATTTAGCTGTGGTTTGGGTTTATGTGACATTATATGCTAGCTTGAAACATGGGTGTCTGATTATTTCTGGCTGGGTACTCTGCTGACATAATCTAATGTTTTGCTTTCGTTGTAAAGCCTTTTTGAAATCGGACAGTGTGGTTAGATTAACGAGAGTCTTGTCTTTAAAATGGTGTAAAATAGTCATATGTTTGAGAAATTGAAGTAATAGCATTTCTAAGGTATTTGAATAACGGGCCACGGGATTACACTGGCTGTTGAGAAGATTCCAAACAGGAAGTTAAGTATAACTCTGACTGGTGTTTGTGAAGTTTGTAACTCTTCTCATTTGGTAATGCAGAAATTAGCCACCACACTCCCCAGTGGGTGGGACCATGCGCTCCCAGGCCCATCCATGGCTGAGCCCTTGCCCAGTAGTGCATAATTTCTTAATTTTTTATTAACTGATACCCTTGTATGAACTGCAACTCAATAAAATCTTTGAAGATGTTGCATTTATATTTTTCTTCAGTTTACAGTATACTGACAAGATGGTCAACTGATAACTAACAATGGAAATACATGCCCGCAAAGGTAGAATGCAGGTGGGAGGAGGCGTGATCAGGTGGGAACATTCTAGCCAATGGAGAGGGCAGATACAAGTGTGAACAGACACAAATCCCATATAAAGATGACGGGAATGCCACGTGCGTCCACCTATCAGTACATTTGTAACAACCTATGCATTGCAAAACTTCTATTCAATCAAATCAGCCTCACATAGCAAATTGGCAATTACATTTTTTGATGACCAAATTCGACACTCTTGCATACAGTGCCTTGCAAAAGTATTCATCCCCCTTGGTAATTTCCCTATTTTGTTAAATTACAGGTTGTAATGCAAGTGGAATTTTATTTGGATTTCATGTAATGGACATAAACAAAATAATCCAAATTGGTGAAATAAAAAAAAATAAAAAAAACTCAAATAAAAAATGGAAAAGTGGTGCGTGCATATGTATTCACCCCCTTAGCTAGGAAGCCCCTAAATAAGATATGGTGCAACCAAATTACCTTCAGAAGTCACATAATTAGTTAAAGTCCACCTGTGTGCAATCTAAGTGTGACATGATCTCAGTACATGTACATCTGTTCTGAAATGCACCAGCGTCTGCAACACCACTAAGGGACACCACCAAGCAAGCAGCAACATGAATACCAAGGAGCTCTCCAAACAGGTCAGGGACAAAGTTGTGGAGAAGTACAGATCAGGGTTGGGCTATAAAAAAATATCAAACTTCGACCAGCCCACGGAGCACCATTAATTCAATCCATTATTAAATTTTTTTAAAGAATATGGCACCACAACAAACCTGCCAAGAGAGGGCCACCCACCAAAACTCACGGACCAAGCAAGGAGGGAATTAATCAGAGGCAACAAAGAGACCAAAGACAACCCCGAAGGAGCTGCAAAGCTCCACAGCAGAGATTGGAGTATCTGTCCATAGGACCACTTTAAGCCGTACACTCCACAGAGCTGGGCTTTACGGGAAGACTGTCCAGAAAAAAAACAATGCATAAAGAAAGCTGGTTCTACAAAGTATTCTTTGGGGGGATGAATAGTTATGCACACTCAAGTTTCTGTTTTTTTGTCTTATTTTCTTGTTTGTTTCACAATAAAAAATATTTTGCATCTTCAAAGTGGTAGGCATGTTGTGTAAATCAAATGATACAAACTCCCCAAAAATCTATTTAAATATCAGGTTGAAAAGGCAACAAAATTCAGAAAAATGCTAAAGGGGTGAATACTTTCGCAAGCCACTGTATACCTCCATACAAAAAAATCCCCACTTGGTCTGCTTATCGCTTTAGTCTCGCACGGACACATTTTGGGCGGCGTTAATCCTCTTGCTTCGCCTCAGATTAGTTTCTAAAGAACAATGGATGCATTAACACAGGTAGCCCAATTCTGATATTTTGCCAATTATTGGGCAAAAGATCAGAATTGGGCTGCCTGTGTAAACACACTTTCTTTTTCAGTATATAAATGACTAAGTATTTACTCACAAATTACATATACAATAATAACCTGAGGTTTTGTAATAACTTACTCATAGTTTCTTATTGAGTATTTTGTAACTTATTTCAGCACCGAGTAGTGACCAATTATGTAAAGTGATTTGCAGTAAATGATAGACAGTACCCATTGATACTTCAGATGAGAAAATACCAGAACTTATGTACCATAAAATAATGTGCTATTGAACTATGCATATTGCGTGACCTTACAGTGCCCCAAGAAGGTTGTCAATAAACATGTAGTGATGTGTTGCTCAGTTAGTGTGGCACTGGCACATCAGGATTGTGGGTTCAGTTCCCTCTGGAGTCACATAGCATTTTTCCAAATGTCACTTTGGATAAAGCATCATGTAAAGTGGCTTGCGAAAGTATTCACCCCCTTAGCATTTTTCCTATTCTGTTGCCTTGCAACCTGGAATTAAAATGTACTTTTGGTGGGGTTTGTGGGGAAAAAAACAAGTCAGACAAACTGAACTTGAGCATGCACAACTATTCACCCCCTCAAAGTCAATACTTTGTACAGCCACCTTTAGCAGCAATTGCAGCTGCAAGTCTCTTAGGGTATGTCTCTATCAGCTTGGTACAGCTAGCCAATGGGATTTTTGCCCATTCGTCAAGGCAAAACTGCTCCAGCTCCTTCAAGTTGGATGGGTCCCGCTGGTGTACAGCAATCTATAAGTCATACCACATACTCTAAATTGGATTGCGGACTGGGCTTTGACTAGGCCATTCCAAGACGTTTACATGTTTCCCCTTAAACACTCAAGTGTTGCTTTAGCAGTATGCTTAGGGTCATTGTCCTGCTGGAAGGTGAACCTCCATCCCAGTCTCAAATCTCTGGAAGACTGAAACAGGTTTCCCTCAAGAATTTCCCTGCATTTAGCGCCATCCATCATTCCTTCAATTTTGACCAGTTTCCCAGTCCCTGCTGACGGAAAAACATCCCCACAGCATGATGCTGCCACCACCATGTTTCACTGTCGGTAAGGTATTCTCGGGGTGATGAGAGGTGTTGGGTTTGCGCCAGATATAGCGTTTTCCTTGATGGCCAAAAATCTAAATTTCAGTCTCCTCTGACCAGAGTACTTTCTTCCATATGTTTGGGGAGTCTCCCACATGCCTTTTGGAGAAAATCAAACTTGTTTGCATATTTTTTTCTTTGAGCAATGACTTTTTTTCTGTGCACTCCTCTGTAAAGCCCAGCTCTGTGGAGTGTACAGCTTAGTGGTCCTATGGACAGATACTCCGATCTCCGCTGTGGATCTTTGCAGCTCCTTCAGGGTTATCTTAGGTCTTCGTTGCCTCTCTGATTAATGCCTTCCTTGCCTCGTCTGTGAGTTTTGGTGGGCAGCCCTCTCTTGGCAGGTGTGTTGTGGTGCCATATTCTTTCCATTTTTTAATAATGGATTTAATGGCGCTCTGTGGGCTGTTCAAAGTTTCTAATACTTTTTTATAACCCAACCTTGATCTGTACTTCTCCACAACTTAGTCCCTGACTTGTTTGGAGCTCTCATTGGTCTTCATGGTGCCGCTTGCTTGGTGGTGTCCTTTGCTTGTTGGTGTTGCAGACTGGGGCCTTTCAGAACGTGTGTATGTATGTATGTGTGTGTGTGTGTGTGTGTGTGTGTGTGTATGTGTATGTGTATGTGTGTGTGTGTGTGTGTGTGTATATATTACTGAGATCATGTGACACTTAGATTGCTCACAGGTGGACTTTATTTCACTAATATTGTGACTTCTGAAGGTAATTGGTTGCACCAGATCTTATTTAGGGGCTGCATAGCAAAGGGAGTGAATACATATGCACGCACCACTTCAATTTTTTTATTAATTTGAATTTTTTGAAACAAGTTATTTTTTTTCACCAATTTGGATTATTTTGTGTATGTCGATTACATTAAATCCAAAAATCTATTTAAATTACAGGTTGTAATGCAGCAAAATAGGAAAAATACAAACGGGATGGATACTTTGCAAGGCAAGGTATTACTACATTGTAAATGCTTTCGACTAATGTTTTTCACAGCACTGAAAATGCAACTGAAGATAACAATAAGAAAACTAACTGGCATCTGTTGTCAATACTTCACATCCTAATTGTGCTGCAGGTTGTCAGTTAAGTTGAAGCTACTTGCATGCTAATTCATTCAGGAAAACAGGTTGACATTTACAATCTGGCACTCTATCTTGATTGGAGATGGATAACTAGAGGATAAATAGAAGAAGCAAAGCACAATAACTTGTCTACCTTCAGCTGTTAATTGGTTGAATGTGTTTTACTTTTGGAAAATTATCTTGTACCAACCTTCCATGAGTTGGTAAGACGGTATACTCATCTCAATAATGCAATTCATGTTCTTCCAAATGAAGTGTTAGGCTATATGTGACCAATTTCAGGAAACTAGGTGAATGTTGCAGTTCACTACCTGACAAGCTATTTAAACTTAATATATATATATTTTTTTAATCAAAATATATTTTGGGGCAGAAATGCCTTCTGGAACATGTGAACTTTTTCATGTGCCATAATAACAAACTGGTATGCCATCTGAAAATACAAATAAAATTGTTAAATTATGAGTCTAGTTGGTTTAGCCATGGAAAAAGCCAGCAACCATCCCACTAGCCATGATTGGCTGAGATAATGAGTGGGCTGGACATGGTGAGAGATGAGTTCAGATTGGTCTGCCATATTGCACGCTTCTGTCTTTGAGCTGGTTAGTATGTGTAGGTAATCCTGTCTAATGCGTTTATATATATATATATATATATATATATATATATATATATATATAAGTGTTGCTTCACACTTTCTGGATGACCAAGTTTTGAAATCAGTGGAATTAGAGTCCAATAGCTAACGAGAGTTTGAAGATGTAATTTTTCTAAGGGCAACCATGGCATCCGTGACAAGGAGAAGCATCCAACCATGATGTATACGGGTAAGATGGTCTACCTAGCTACATTTTCAGATATTACACATCTCAAACTTTGACAGTAATTTTCATTTCAAGTTAAAGTGTACTGTTAGCTAACTAGGTAACGTTAGTTGGCTGGCTCACTAGCTAACATTACAGCTAATGTTACACTAGCTAATGTTATTGTTCGTTCCTCAGTCATTTGCTTGGCTAGTTATAGCCTAATGTTAGCTAGCTAACATTGAACCTGGTTGGTTAGATACGGGCAGAGTCATGCAGGGTAGTAATGTCATGAGATGGGATCATGGCTCATTGTTTAGCTTGCTAGCTACAGTTGAAGTTGAAAGTTTACATACACGTTTGTCAAATACAATTAGACAGTTTTCACAATTCCTGACATTTAATCTTAGTAAACATTCCCTGTCTTAGGTCAGTTAGGATCACCACTTTATTTTAAGAATGTGAAATGTTAGAATAATAGCAGAGTGATTTTATTTCAGCTTTTAATTCTTTCATCACATTCCCAGTGGGTCAGAAGTTTACATACACTCAAGTAGTATTGCCTTTAAATTGTTTAACTTGGGTGAAACGTTTGGGGTAGCCTTCCACAAGCTTCCCACAATAAGTTGGGTAAATTTGGCCCATTACTCCTGACAGAGCTCGGGTAACTGAGTCAGGTTTGTAGGCCTCCTTGCTCGCACACGGTTTTTCAGTTCTGCCCACATTTTTCTATAGGATTGAGGTCAGGGCTTTGTGATAGCCACTCCAATACCTTGACTTTGCTGTCCTTAACCTGTTAGGGTATAGGGGGCAGTATTTTCACGGCTGGATAAAAAAATGTACCCGATTTAATCTGGTTACTAATCCTACCAAGTAACTACAATATGCATATACTTATTATATATGGATAGAAAACACCCTAAAGTTTCTAAAACTGTTTGAATGGTGTCTGAGTATAACAGAACTCATTTGGCAGGCAAAACCCTGAGACAGATTCTGACAGGAAGTGGATACCTGATGTGTTGAATTGACTTTAAGCCTATGCCATTGAAAAACAAAGGGGCTGAGGAATGTTTTGGCACTTCCTATTGCTTCCACTAGATGTCACCAGCCTTTACAAAGTGTTTTGAGTCTTATACTGTGAGATCTGACCGAACAAGAGCCATGGAACGGTGATGGCCCATTAGACACCTGGCGCGCAAGTTCATGTTGGGTACTCTCGTTCCGAAACGTTTTAAAAGAACCCAATCGTCCGCCTTGAATTTTATTCATGTTCTGGTTAAAAAAGGCACTAATGATTTATGCGATACAACGTTTGACATGTTTGAACGAACGTAAATATATTTTTTCCGTTCGTGAAGTGAAGTCCGGCTGGCTTAGATCATGTGCTAACAACACGGAGATTTTTGGACATAAATGATGAGCTTTTTTGAACAAAACTACATTCGTTATGGACCTGGGATTCCTGGAAGTGACATCTGATGAAGACAATCAAAGGTAATGGATTATTTACATAGTATTTTCGATTTTAGATCTCTCCAACATGGGGGTTAGTCTATCGCAATGCGTATTTTTCTGGGCGCATTGCTCAGATTATTGCAAAGTGTGATTTCCCAGTAAGGTTCTTTTTAAATCTGGCAAGTCGATTGCGTTCAAGAGATGTAAATATATAATTCTTTGAATGACAATATAATATTTTACCAATGTTTTCTAATATTAATTAATTATTTTGTTGTCATGACTTGACTGCCGGTTATTGGAGGGAAACGATTTCCTGAACATCAACGCCATAGTAAAACGCTGTTTTTGGATATAAATATGAACTTGATAGAACTAAAAATGCATGCATTGTCTAACATAATGTCCTAGGAGTGTCATCTGATGGAGATTGTAAAAGGTTAGTGCATAATTTTAGCTGATTTTATGGTTTTGGTGACGCCTGTCTTTGAATCGACAATACATTACACACAGCTATTGTCAATGTACTCTCCTAACTTTATGCTTTCGCCGTAAAACCTTTTTGAAATCGGACAACGTGGTTAGATTAAGGAGATGTTTATCTTTCAAAGGGTGTAAGTTAGTTGTATGTTTGAGAAATTTGAATTTTGACATTTATTTGGTTTCAAATTTGCCGCTCTTGAAATGCACCTGCTGTTGATAGGGTGCGCCACGGGTGGCACGCTAACGTCCCACATAGCCCCAAGAAGTTTTAACAAGTTGCATGGACTCACTGTTTTAAGTGTTTACATTTTTTTTAATGACTACCTTATCTCTGTACCCTACACATGCAGATAATTAAGGTCCCTCAGCAGAGCAGTGAATTTCAAAACAGAATCAACCACAAAGACCAAGGTCTGCCTCAAAGGTCACCTATTGGTAGATGAGTAAAAAAACAGACATTGAATATCCCTTTGAGCATGGTGAAGTTATAAATTACACTTTGGATGGTGTATCAATACACCCAGTAACTACAAGGATACAGGCATCCTTCTGAACTCAGTTGCTGGAGAGGAAGGGAACCACTCAAGGATTTCACCATGAGGCCAATGGTGATTTTAAAACAGTTACAGTTTAATGGCTGTGGTAAGAGAGAACTAAGGATGGATCAACAACATTGTAGTTACTCCACAATACTAACCTAAATAACAGAGTGAAAAGAAGGAAGGCTGTATAACATAAATATTCCAAAGCATGCATCCTGTTTGCAATAAGGCACTAAAGTCAATCTGCAACAAATGTGACACAGAAATTACCTATGTCCTCTATACAACTTACCACTCTTCATATTTTAAAACATGGGTAGAGGCTGCATCATGTTATGGGTATGCTTGTCATCGGCAAAGACTAGGGAGTTTAAAAAAAAATAAAAAACAGAATCGAGCTAAGCACAGCAAAATCCTAGAGGAAAACCTTGTTCAGTCTGCTTTCCAACAGACACTGGGAGACAGATTCACCTTTCAGCAGGACAACAACACAAGGCCAAATATACACTGGAGTTGCTTACCAAGACAACATTGAATGTTCCTGAGTGGCCTAGTCACAGTTTTCACTCAAATCAGCTTGAAAATATATGGCAAGACTGTCCAGCAATGATCAACAAACTTGAGAGCTTGAAGAACAATAATGTGACAATATT
The DNA here is from genome assembly GCF_901001165.1 of Salmo trutta. NCBI lineage: Eukaryota > Metazoa > Chordata > Actinopteri > Salmoniformes > Salmonidae > Salmo > Salmo trutta. Next base: position 2,140,870 of record NC_042968.1, on the reverse strand, counting down.
GTACAATCCAGGTGCTCAAAGCTGTCACGTCCTGACCAGTTAAAGGGGTTATTTGTTATTGTAGTTTGGTCAGGGCGTGGCAGGGGTGTTTGTTTTGTGTGTTTCAGGGTTTTTGGTTTATGTTCTAGATTTTCTATTTCTGTTTGTTCTACTTTTCTATTTCTATGTTGTGTTTTTCAATGACCTCCAATTAGAGGCAGCTGGTTGTCGTTGTCTCTAATTGGAGGCCATATTTAGTGTGTTTGTTTTTCACTTGTGTTTGTGGGTGGTTGTTTCCTGTATAGTCTGTGCCTTATGGGACTGTTTTCGTTGTTTGTTTTGTTTAAGTGTTTTTCCTTAAATAAAGAAGATGAGGATAAATATACCCACTGCATTTTGGTCCACTCCTTACCACGACCGTGACAAAAGCTCTTAGAAACATACTCAGAAAGACTCACAGCTGTAAATCACTGCCAAAGATGATTCTACAAACTATTGAATACTTAAATAAAATTCTATATATATAAGATGGAGGGGAAAGCCATTGGGAAACTGGATAGTGAATTTGTATTCCATGCCTACGGTTAGCTACGACACAAATGGAATCTTACTCTAGTTTCCCAGCACATTGTAAATAAGGGATTGGAATGAACCCTGTACATTGTCTTATTTACTTTCTCGTGGTCTTATTTTTATCTGGAAAACACTGGAAAAAATAAATAACAAACAAGTGTCTTAGAGAAGGAAAGGGGGGGTTGTTGAGTACAACCCCCAAGTTTGTGCTAGGGATTTGTGGTGAATGGGTCTGTCTCTCACAATGTGGTCTAATTATCTTCAACTAGCTCGTGTTACTATGAGGGGGGGAAAGGGAGCGAGAGGGATGCAAGCTAATAGGTGTCTGAGAAGGAGACAGTAAGTCATCCGTTATCCGTGCTCACTCCGTTTACAGTAAATTGCTCTGAGACTTAAAATGTTCTCGAGTAGTGTTCTCACCTGGGAGTCTCACCGAGCGGCGGATATATGCCTCGTACGCTTTCGACTTCTGTGCTCCGCCATGAACCCAGCCAATTAAATCCTCGTCCCCTGTATTCATGCCCCCTTTTTTTGTCTGGTGTTTTATTCTTAATGGAAATGGCGATGACATTTTTCCCCCTTGGCTAAGCCTGGATATATGACTGGTCCAGACTTGACTGTCATCGGTGTCATTGTTGTGATGTATGACTAATCTTGGGGCTAAAGGGTCAACGCAATGCACACCTGAGAGATTGAGTCCGGGTCTCATTTAGGTGCTTAATAAACTGCTGCTGTCGTAGTTACTTTTCTCCGTAACTCATTCTCGAACACCATTAAACTAATTACAGGTCATTTTTTAACCCTTGCCACACTGAACCGAGCAGGACTGAACATAACAGGGCTTGTTGAATTAACCTTTCGAGTGCCATGGCCTTTACTGTGCCTTTAAATTGCAGTCTTGCTCCGGGCAAAGGGAGAGCTATTACGGAGGGTGTTTTAATGGTTTCCCATGAGGATGTCTCCGCTTTATCCCAGTTTTATTGCAGATGAGGTAGTCTACTGTATGGGGGTTGTACCGACAAATAAAATATGCATCTCTTATTGACTTTCACCTTAACTTCCTTAGCCTCCGAGGAGGTGCAGAGTCAAAAAAGGCAAGTATTGAGAATATTGAAGAAGGACCCTGTTGAGGGCCAACATTGGTCTCCTTCTCTCTAAATCCTTTCATAAGGTTCCCACTATCCTG